>NW_017307165.1:419492-420287 GCF_000935625.1 Nanorana parkeri | reverse complement strand
AACATAGAGGACAGCGCAAATCTCCCCATGTACTAACAGAGAGGACAGCGCAAATCTCCCCAATGTACTAACAGAGAGGACAGCACAAATCTCCCCATGTACTAACAGAGAGGACAGCGCAAATCTCCCCATGTGCTAACATAGAGGACAGCGCAAATGTCCCCAATGTACTAACAGAGAGGACAGCGCAAATCTCCCCATGTGCTAACATAGAGGAAAGCGCAATTATCCCCATGTGCTAACATAGAGGACAGCGCAAATCTCCCCATGTACTAACATAGAGGACAGCGCAAATCTCCCCATGTACTAACATAGAGGACAGCGCAAATCTCCCCATGTACTAACATAGAGGACAGCGCAAATCTCCCCATGTACTAACATAGTGGACAGAGCAAATCTCCCCATGTACTAACATAGAGGACAGCGCCAATCTTCCCATGTACTAACAGGAAACCGAAAATCTCCCCATGTACTAACATAGAGGACAGCGCAAACCTCCCCATGTACTAACATAGAGTACAGCGCAAATCTCCCCATGTACTAACAGAGGAAACCGAAAATCTCCCCAGGGGCACCAAAACACCCAAAAAAGAAAATAAAGGTGACATGTTAAAGGGCAGATCTTCCTTCCACTTCCTGTTGCTGAATACATTTTGCCAAGTTTGGGGAGGCGGGACTTATCAGCAAAGAAGGAGGCCCACATCCCCTTCGTTGGTCACATGGTGTGAGCAGTTGATAGGCGTGTCCACACAATTTCAGTCTATTTCAATCAATGCTCCTGGAGGGGGTAACACA
>NW_017307165.1:399602-419191 GCF_000935625.1 Nanorana parkeri | reverse complement strand
GGGGGGAGGAGGGGGCACCAGAGAAAGGACAGTTTGCTGTGCCTGGGAGTCTCTCTCTATACTGGCTGCTATTAATGTATCAGGGGGTGTATCTGTCTGCAGGACAGCCTGCGGTTCCTCAGGGGTGGGGCTGCCCTGAATTTGAACTCCGCCCTTCCCTTCACCGTTCTACCGGCTCCTCTCCTGGACTGAAATGGCTTCCTCTGATCTTACTGCACACCGGGAGGGTCTCACAATGTGCATTACAAGCTACAAGTCAGATAGAGCCCGCCTCATTTCCTGGCTGGAGGACATCCAGCATCCTCTACTCCTGTCCTCTCCAGCCTGGCCCGCCCCTTTCATTCATTGGATTTCAGTCTGTCCAATCATAGAGGCTCAGCAATCATATGTGAGTGGTCTGCATGCAAATGGAACTCCTCCTCCAGACTGACATCCACCCATCAAGGCATTTTGTTATGTTCATAACTCCTCCCAAGAACCAGCCCACGGCTCCCATTAGTGCCGATGTCTCTTGAGAGGAGGATGTTTGCAGGAAGCTATGTACAGCCCCCCGCTGGCCCCTCCCACTAGCCATGATCTGCCTGCATTGCATAGAGAAGCATTGAAACCCAGTGATGACATCATAGGATCTATAATAAGGTATGTCATGTAAATGGAAAGGTTTTATTTAATAATGTCATTAGCATATTGATGAGGGGGGAGGGGAGGAACCCAGGAAGGCCAAATATAAGCAGATAAAACTCTGCACGTGCCGCATTCGCAGCATCAGCGCACTGCATGCTCTCATATTCCCCCCCCATCCCCCCAGAACAAATTCTTCATTTACATGTTAGACACAAATATCTCCCGTGTCATCTGCTTGTCACTTATTCTGTTAAATCACCAACAAGGTCGCCGGCCGCGGCGCTCCCCCTGGAGGGAGAGATGGTATCTTTTCAATTTCCACATCCACCAGACAATCGCGCGTTTTGTTTTCCGAACAAACGGCTGATAGCGCCGTAACCCCTCGTGTCCCAGAGCCAAGGCAAAGAAGGTTTGGCGCCTTTCCGTGGTCTCTCCTGATAAAGGGGACCTGTCAGTATCTTTATGAAGAAATTCCTGGCCCATCGCAATATACAGCAAAGAGAATCTCCGGCTTTTATCATTAACAAGTCGTCCTTGAGCCTAGGCCAGTGACTTTGCCTAGGCTGAGATGATGTCATCAGTCTGCTGCAGGTATGCTATCAAAGTCTGTGACTACGTTAGAATGTGTGACCGGTGACGTGGTCACACATTTTAACGTAATCCCACCCGGCCTTTCGCCGGTGGAATGTGTGACCCGTCACATGGTCACACATTTCAATGTAATTCTGCCCGGTTTTTCAGCGGAGGAATGTGTGACCGCCAATAGGTCACGCATTCCAAAGCTTTGTCAGCTGTTTCAGGGCAGATCAGCATCGCAGATGGTATGTGCAGGAGAGCCGATCTGCCCTGAAATGTCACTTCTATCCGACTCCGTGACTGCGATTTCACATTCCACAAAGTGACATTTCAGGACCGATCAGCTGTTCCAAGGCAGACCGGCTCTCCTGCACATATCATCTGTGATGCCGATCTGCCCTGGAACAGCTGACAAAGCGTTGGAGTGCTTGACCTATTGGTGGTCACACATTCCCACCGCCGAAAAGCTGGGCGGGATTATGTTAAAAAGACCACGTGACCGGTCACACATTCCACCGCCGTAAAGCTGGGCGGGATTACGTTAAAATGTGTGACCACGTGACCGGTCACACATTCTAACACAGTTACAAACTTTGATAGAACACAGGCAGGAGGAAGCACTTCCTCAGTCTCCCCGCCCCCCCCAGTGACCACACAGACTGTACATTGTATTTTTGTTGCCAGCAACAGGGGCTGATCTGCGTCAGACATTTGTGACAGCCAAGAACTAATTAGGCACCGGGATTTATATGATCGTGTCATCTCTGAGACGGGATCTCAGCAAGTAGATGGTGACCCTGGGTCCTTCTGGGTTCCTCCCAATTCATTTCCATTGTTATTACACTCCTTATTTTAGACCCGGTGATGCTGGTGGGAGAGATGCTGTACATTAGGGATACACCGATACTAGTATCGGTATCAGTGTCAGAGAGTCATTACATGTTGCCCCGGCTTTCTGATTGATCGGGAACCCGACCCCATGCTTTCTCGTCACAAGATCATGGCCGGTGGGAGGGATGCTGTACATTAGGGATGCACCAATACCGTACTAGTATCGTTATCGGTGCCCAGTATTTGGGCGAGTACTCGCACTCACCCAAATGCTCCGAAGCCTAGCCCGATACTTCCAGTATCAGAAAGCCGGGCAGGAAGTCATTACACGCTGCCCGGCTTCCTTCCTGTCACTAGTGACGAGAAGCATGGGGACAGCTTCCCTTCTAATCGGGAAGCCGGGTGACGAGTCTTTACACGCCGCCTGGCTTCCTTAATGGGACTATCGCTATCGGCGAGTACCGAAAACAAATATCGGTACTCGTAATCGATACCGAAATACCGGTATCGGCGCATCCCTACTGTACATAGCTTCCTGAAAGAGTCCTCAGCCCTGATGCAAGCAGTGATGGGCTCTTGGCAGGAGTTATGCAAATATAAAAATGCCTTGGTGGGTGGGTGTCAGTCCGGAATAGTGGGTGTTCCTACGCAGTTGCATTTGCATGAAGACCGCCCTCGGTAAGCACACTCCCGTATACAACGCACAGTATATACATAGACTGTTGTGTAATATGCTCAGCGCAATATATGCGGACGCTCCCAATGTACAGCGCTCGTGGCAGGCTGCCATGTGCAGGCCAGTAATGACACACGTGGCCAGGGTAATGAGCCTGTACATGGAGTACAATCACCTCTCCTACAATGGCTCTTCTGAAGAGGCTTCACAGCTAAGTGCCTCTCTAATGAGACCTCTCACAATGAGAGCGCAGCCCAGGACATCGTTCTCCCTCCCACCACCATCACGTGGAGACAAACAAGAGCAGAAAATCCTTTCATATGATCCAATTATACCTCATTACCTCTGTGAAGTGTCTCATTCTATTCTGATACCACCAGATGATTCAAACCTCAGGACACTGAGTTCTCGAGAGGCCTTCAAACTCTTGCCAACACGCAGACCTGAGGATGGAGAAGGAGGGAGAGAATCACCAGTCATGGAGTTTTCTTGACGGCCATACCGTGTGGACAGTCTTGATGGCCATTTTATATGGTCATGATCTTGTCTCCCGTCTTGTCTGGTTATGATCCTGCCCTCCTCCCTTGTCTAGTCATGGCCTTGGCACCTCTATTGTTTGGCCGTGATTTTGGCAGCTGTCTTGTCTGGTCTTGATGTTGTCACCCATCTCGTTTGGTCATGATCTTGGCACTGATCTTGTTTGGCCACAATCATGGCACTCATCTTGTTTGGTTGTGATCTTGACACCTATCTTGTTTGGCCGTGATTTTGGCAGCTGTCTTGCCTAGTCATGATGTTGGCACCTATCTTGTTTGGTCATGATCTTGACACCTATCTTGTCTAGTCATGATGTCGGCACCTATCTTGTTTGGTCATGAGCTTGGAACATATCTTCTTTGACCAAGAGCTGGGAACCTATCTTGTTTGACCATGAACTGTCTTGTCTGGTTATGATCTTGGCTTTAGTCTTGTCTGGTGAGAATCTTTGCTCTCATCTTGTTTGGTCGTGATCTTCACACCAGTTTTGCTCATTCATGATTTTGAAACTAATATTACTAGGCCATGCTTATGGCACCTGTCTTCACTGGACAAGATCTTGGTGCCAGTCTTGTTTGACCATGCTCTTGGCAACCATCTTCTTTGATCATGATGTTGGCACCTGTCTTGTTTGGCCATGCTCCTGGCAACCATCGTCTTTGTTCATGATGTTGGCACTTGTCTTGTCTGGCTATGTTCCTGGCAACCACCTTACTTGGCCATGATCTTGGTAACCATTTTGTCTGGCCATGCTCTTGTCAGCCATCTTCCTCAGTCACATGTTTGCTCCAGATTTCTCTCTGTGAAATGTGCGATGCCACCAATCCCGTAAATGAGCCCTGGGGCTCCCATGGTTCATCAGTAAGACAGAGAAGACTAAAAAGTGGTAATTTCACACTCCTACATGCAGCTCTGCACTGGCCTGTACACACGTTTTCTTCCCCCCATCCTGCAGCCGAAATGGCGGTGCAGTGGGCAGTCAGCAAAGAGCTTGGTGTCCTCATCCTGCGGAGGAGGAGAGAACAGAAGCTGCCAGATAAATCTCCAATATGGGGACTCATAAAACCTAATAATGTGTGTACTGCCTCACTCTGCCAGACAATATCGCCGGCTTCTGCCGCTCCCGCCACCTGTCCGCAGGACTCCAGCACAGCACCCCCTCTCCCCGCAACATATCGATTTTTCTCTCCGCAGAGCCATTTTGCGTGGAGAAAGTTGTTGTTCCCAGCTGTAAATTGACGTGGCCATCCCATCTTATCAGAGTCGATGGTCGTTTCATCTTCAGGGCGGTGGAGAGCCAGGCAGCAGCTTGGCGAGGCTGGAAGTGGAGCTGCAGATGGCATGGGAGGGTAGATGGGGCGGCACATGGTGTCAAGCTGTTCTACACGTAGCAGAGACACAGGCTTGGCGCGGCCCACTGGTGTTGGCCCGATGACAACCTGCTGTATGGGCTCCTTCCAATGTGTAGGCTGGAGAGCCGGAGAGGAAACAGAGACTTGTTGTTCTCCAGGACAAACTTCTCTCCCCGAGAGCATCACATATTGCAAGATGGCATTTCATTTCATGGCATCACTTGATCCATGAGGATAGCTGCCCTGAATGCAGAGAAGATGGGGGAAGGGAGTGTAGTAGGACAAGGCTGACGAATTCATCTGATTCTTCCGATCATCATATCAGGACGGCCTTTGGTGCTCAGGGCTGAAATATAATATGGATACCATAATATACCAAAAAAAATACCTTTAATATACAGTATATCTTGATTTATTTGATTTAATTCCTAGATAAACATCTACAGAAAAATCCTTTAATGTCCGCCGGGGTCACATGATTACCAAATTGTCGCTGTGTAATACCACAAAGGAAAATCGTTCACACGCCCGGCAAGGAGCCTCATCAAAAACCCTTAAAGAGAACATGGCTCATCTTCCTGATACAGAGAGGTGGTGCCCCCTACTGGCGACATTGCTATGAAACTGCTATCAATGTGCACCAGATGTTAGCAAGGTCGTGAAATTTCTGACCTGCTCAGAAATCAGATCTGATCAACCATAATGTGAACTCTGTTTCAAGGGTATTGCCACTTGAAACGCTCTACAGATTTTTTTTCCAGCATGCTGGACAAATACCAGAACTGAGAACTGGTCTCCTCTGCATCCTCTGTGTCCCTCATTAACCTCCGCTCCCCCTCAGAAAACGGGTGGCGGGCAGCCACGCATTTCTAGATGCAGCGATAACCGGTAAAGACATCCGCCTGGCGCGGCCCACGCATTTCTGGGCTCCAGATTGGTGAAGTGTGCCCTTTGCCCGGTGCCAGCTGCAGATTTGGCAGATGTCATCTTGTTTACCAGATCCGGCGCGCGCTTTCCCGCTGCCAATGTTCCGAATTTCAGAGAAGTGGATTGATTTTGTTCCCGGCCCCCCGCGGTCATGACTTTGTCCCAGCCGAGCCCCGTGCTGCCTCTTCCACTCCGTAATGAATGACCTTGTTATCTGGGCAATTAGCGGTGGTGGGACAAAGGAGGTGAAGCCCTGGCACAGGACCGCCACCCCACGGCCTGAGCAGGTCGCCAACCCCCTACAATCCCGTGTTGCGCGGGACGCTGACTCGGAGTGACAAAGCGTACAGCGTGCTTATTGAAAATTAAAGGCGGCCAGACAAATCCTCGGCCCATTAACACGGGGAGAGGCTGATGGTGACAGCCGTGCCAAATTAGCGCTCCTGCTAATCAGCCTGGGAGAGAGGGGGCCGAGCTGCCAGCCGCCACAATAACCTGTCATTATCATTAACACCGGAGACGCACGCTGCCCGTACAAGGGCCCTCCACAGGTCATTAGGGGCTATTGTTGTATTTATCTCAAGTTGTCCGACACTCCAGCCGAAATGGAAAAATTAACCCTTGAAATGTACCGAGGGGTTGCATAAACGCCCCTGGCTTCTAATTTTATCACGGTGCTTCCGGCATCTCCTTATCTGAGTGTATAATGTACCAACAGTCTGCGCACACATTGCACTGGCGAGCTGGCCAAAAGTACCCCAGTGGGGTGGTACTACATGACTAGAACCCCAGAGTCCTCCGCTGCTGGCCATCTGGAATCACCATCTCTGCATCCATTACAAAGCCCAACAGGGTATTCCCGATCCTGCCAACTCGTTGAAAAGTCAGTTTCGGGTGCAGAAGCCGCCTTGCAGCCGTTGGGAATTCAGTGCACAAATTGCACCACCAAAGGACAGTTCCGGGCAAAGTGACCCTGTAAAGTCTTGCTGCATAGGTGCGCAAATGATAATAAAAACTGCCAACTGAGATATGGTACATCAAACATATATTGTGCTCGATCATTGCCCCCCCATGTAGTCTAAGGGGCCCCCCGAAACATTTACCACCATTTCCGATGCCCTGTTTGCCAATACGATGATTGTTCTTCGTAAACAGGAAACTGACCTCACATGGCTGACCGCCAAGTCCCGACACTTCCCCCATCTCATCGCCGCCACTGTCTGGCCGGCCAGGTTAGAGGTCACTGTGTCAGTGGTCAGCAGCAGCACTGCAGGGGGCTGGTAAGTCTGCGTTGCACATTACAGCGATGACGTAGGTAATGGAAGGATGGTCAATAAAGACACATTCATCATCCTGTTCTCTGCTACCTACAGGACCAATCTGTGTGCTCAGCATCCACCGCCTGTCCGTCCAATCATGTGTCAGCAAATAGCACTGCTGCTGTCTGCATCATTAACAGGCAAATGTCTTATTTATTGAGTGATTGATTTTACTAATTTATATAGCGCTGACAAATACCGCAGTGCTGTACAGAGAACACTGAGCCAGTCACATCAGTCTCTGTGCAGAGGAGCTTACACTCTAATGCCACCCCACAGTCACATCAGTCTCTGTACAGAGGAGCTTACACTCTAATGTCCCCCCCACAGTCGCACACTATTATTATACATTTATATAGCTCTGACATATACAGCAGTGCTGTACAGAGAACACTGAGCCAGTCACATCAGTCTCTGTATGGAGGAGCTTACACTTTGATGTCCCCCCCCAGTCACACACTATTATTATACATGTATATAGCTCTGACATATACCGCAGTGCTGTACAGAGAGTAGATGTGAGTGACAAACTATTTCTGGGCATTTCATACAGAGCAGATCCATCAGACTCAGGAAATGGGAGTCTCACCTGTATATTGTTGGTGAAGTGGTTGGGGGTGTGTTGTGTGTGTTGTACCATTCAGTTGTTTGTTGTTCTGGCTTATTCTGTAAGGTAAAAAATGGCAGCAACCAATCAGCAAACATCTTTCAACGCGCTGACTTGCTCACTCTGGGTTCTTATTGGCTGCCATAGAGTAGACATTGGGTTCTGAATGGCTGCCATGGAGTAGCCATTGGATTCTTATTGGCTGCCATGGGGAAGACACTGGACTTTGCCTAGCTGCCATGGAGTAGACACTGGATTCTGATTGGCGCCATGGGGCAGAAACTGGATTCTGATTGGATTCCATGGGGTAGACACTGGGTTCTTAATGGCTGCCAAGGGGTAGACATTGGCTTCTGACTGGCTGCCATGGAGTGGACTCTAGGTTCTGATTGCCTGACATGGGGTAGACACTGGACTCTGACTGGCTGCCCTGGGGTTAACAGTGGATTCTGATTGGCTGCCATGGGGTTAACAGTGGATTCTGATTGGCTGCCATGGGGCAAAAATTGGGTTCTGTTTTGTTGTCATGAAGTGGACACTGAATTCTGATTGGCTGCCCTGGGGTAGACACTGGATTTTGATTGGATTCCATGGGGTAGAAGCTGGGTTCTGATAGGCTGCCATTGTGTAGAAACTGGTTTCTGATAGACTGCCATTGTGTAGACACTGGATTCTGATTGTCTGCCATGGGGTAGACACTTGGCTCTGATGGGCTGCCATGGGGTAGAAACTGGATTCTGATTGGCTGCCGTGGGCTGTTTTGCTTTGCACATGCAGTTTGCTCGTACCGGCCTTATATTTAGAACTGACCACTTGATCTCCCCATCTCCGAAGACCGCCAGCCATGAAGTAGTTATTTTCTCAGCAGTCATTAGCCCGTGACACCTACAGAAATATTTGGTATTGTGCAGATTATTTTCCAACATGCTGACAAACCCTAGGAGCCGATCGGGAGTCATTCCCATTACAATATAAAATGAAATGAAAATCTGCCTTTCCTGTGCGCATGCTGCATTCAGTTGGTGAAGAGTCGCAGTAGGCCGTATCGGAGCCCAATGAGAGGGAACAGATTTCAGAGATCGGTCCGGGCTCCTTTGCACGTAGTCGCACAACAGTGGGTCGCTTTGCGGTGTGATTATAGCGCATTTCTCCTTGTACCACTTCTTTACAGCTCATAGCTGTCATGCTCAATCAGCACACGGTGCGGATGGTGCGCCCTCCATGGCAGGCGTCCTCTGGTTGGTCCTTGTCCTATTCCATGCGGAGATGTGGTGACGTTGGATGGCATCCTTGTGGGACCGTGTCTGGATGAGATGTCAGCAGCGTCTCAATATCTCCTGGCCTCATTTACTGCCTCTGTTCTGGGCTCCCGGCCTCCTTCCCCTCTCTGATTCTTCTCCATGTTTATTTGTTTAATGAATTATTAATTGACACCTTCCTCTCACATTCTCGCTCCGCTGATTGCTACTTATCTCAGTCTGCTCTCTGCATCTCCCCCCTCCTCCCACCGCTCTTGTGCGTCTATATTCTTCTTCCATCTTGTCCTCCTCCACTCGGGTCATTGCCCCAGTGCGTGGGTCAAAGGACTCATCCCTGACGATTTCTACACCCAAATTGGGGTCACAAGACTCGTCCCTGAAAATGTATGTCCCTGAATTGTAGTCAGAGTACTCGTCCCCACAAATTGGTGGCCCTGAATTGGGATCAGAGGACTTGTCCCCAAATTGGGGTCAGAGGTCTCATCTCCACAAATGTCTATGCCTGAATTGGGTTCAGAGGCCTTGTCCCCGAATTGGAGTCAGTGGACTCCTCTCCACAAATTTCTGTCCCTGAATTGGGTTCAGAGGACTCATCTCCACAAATTACTGTCCCCAATCTGGGGTCATAACTCGTCCCTGAAAATTTCTGTTCGCGAATTACAATTAGAGGACTCATGCCCACAAATTCATGCCCCCAAATTGGGGTCAGAGGACTCGTCCACGCAAATTGTCCCCGAATTGGCTTCAGATGACTTGACCCCAAGTTGGGGTCAAATGACTCCTATCCGCAAATTTGTCCTCAAATTAGGATCACAGGACTCGTCCGTGCAAATTGATGTCCCCGAATTGGGGTCATAAGACTCATCCCTTCAAATTTCTTTACCTGAACTAGGTCTTGACGACTCATCCCCGTAAAATTTCTGGCCCAAAATTGGGTTCAGAAGGCTCTTCCCCACAAATTTCTGTCACCAAATTGGGATCAGAGGACTGGTCCTCACAATTTTTTGTCTCTGAACTGGAGTCACAGGACACAGGAGTCTCAGCAAAGTGATGTCCTGAGATTGCAGGCTGTATTTGCATGCAGACTGCTTTAGGTAACGTCCACATGTGATGCTGAGCCTCCATGATTGGATGAACTGAAATCCATTGAATAAATAGGGTGACTCATTGACAGGGTCAGGCTGTGGAGGAAAGCACTAGATTATCCGGGACGTACCCCAGACAAAGAAATGAGGCGGGCTCTATTTCACTTGCTGCAGCTTCCAATACACATTGTGAGAAGCTCACAGTGTGCAGCTAAATTAGAATATACACTTTCAGTCCAGGAGAGGAGGCGGTACATCTGTGCAAGACTGAAAGGGAAGACCAGAGTTGTGCTTTAATTTCACCTTCCCCATTAACTCTAATGCATTTACCAAGATGGCGAAATTTTAATGAAATCTCTAAAATTTCATCCAAATTTATGGAAACTGAAAACTCTTAATTCAGCTCATCCCTAGTTGGTCCGTTTTCTACTGGCCCCTCTACAGAACACTGAAGGATTCTCGATCCTTCCCTCGGAGTTCTCTTCATTTTATCTGTAGATGGTTTCCAAGGATGGGCCAAAATATGATCGTCCATGAAGCCACTCACACAGGAGTCACAATGACAAAGTGATGCCTACACTGGAAGTTCATCCATTGGAGCGTGAGATGTAATGCAGTGAAAGGAAACATTTCAAAAAGACTTGTTAACGTTGCCCTGGGGCCAGGCAGGTGAGATGCATATAATGAAAAGGTTTCAGCTCACTGGCCCTAAATGCAGGAATTGCTGTAATTGGCCCTCATCAGGTCCAGCCACTTTTACAACCTATGTGGCATTGAAGAGAGATTCCAGGTATCCCTTATAGGGAGGGGAGTTACTAACAGCCTCCAGCTTCATTACTTGGTCACACAAGACGAGATTGTTTAAAAGTTACAACAAAAAAGATCCCAAAATGTTTCCTGTATTTGTTATAGATTCTGCTCACAAACTTTTCTCTTCCCTCACATATAGTGTCTGCCTGCTGGAAGATGTTCTCTTGTTCCCTTAATATATAGAACTATGGAGGTGGCACTAGGCTGTGAGAGGAGTCAGGCTGTGGAAACTATAGACACTAGTAGGTGCCAATCTTTAGGACCATTATGAGGCCTTAATGGTGGTCACACAAGCCTCTCTGATAGTGAGATTTAGCGGTCAGTAGACTCACCCCTTCCCCCCTCTTCGCCATACAGCTTCATCCCATTATTGCTACTCGCTCCCCTTTAACCTTTTTGCCATACAACCTTGACCCTTCAACCTCTTTGTCATACAACCTCACCCCCTTCAACCTCCTCGTGGTACAGCCTTGTCTCCTTCATCTGCCTCACCATGTAGCCTCACCCCCTTCAACGTCATCACCATAGAGCCTCGCCCACCTCACCCTCCTGAGTGTACAACCTCACCCCTTCACCATACAGGCTTGCCCAGTTCACCCTCCTCGCTGTACAGCCTCGCCTTCCCCCCTCACCTCTTCCTCTCTCCTCATCATACAGCTTCATCCCCTAAATACTACTTGCCCCCTTCAACCTCTTTGCCATACAGCCTTGACCCTTCAACTTCTTTGTCAAACAGCCTCACTCACTTCAGCCTCCTCGTGGTACAGCCTTGTCTCCTTCATCCTCCTCCCCATGTAGCCTCATTCCCTTCATTCCGCATGCTGTATAGCCTTGTCTTCTTTATCCTCCCTGCCATACAGGCCTTTATCCTCTATCCCATACTGCCAATCCCCATCATCTTCCTTAGTATACAGCCTTGTCTCCTTCATCCTCTTTATCGCTCAGCCTTGTTCGAACTGTCATCCTCACCGGACTGCCTTGTCCCCTTCGTCCTCCTACCCCTTCGTCCTCGTTGCTGTACAGTCCTGTCTCTTTAGCCTCCTCACCATACAGTCTCGTTCCCTTTATCCTCCTCACCATATAGCCTTGCTCTTTATACTTGTCCATGTCTTCCTTCCTGCCCTTTGTCCTCCTTGCTATACAGCCTTGTTCCCTTCTCCCTCGTCTTCAAACAGCCTTGTTACCTTCATCCTTTTCAACATACAGCCTTAATCTCTTCATCTTCTTCACCATACAGATTTGTTCTCTTCTTTCTCTTCACTGTACAGCCTCATTACCTTCATCCTCCTCACTGTACAGCCTCATTCCCTTCATCCTCCTCACTATACATCCTTGTTCCCTTCATCCTCTTCACCTCCTTCCCTTCATCCTCCTTGTTATACAGCCTCGTTCCCTTCATCCCCCCACCATAGAGCCTTATTCCCTTCATCCTTTTCACCATAGACATTCCTTCTGTGACCCCTTTTCCTCATTCAGGAAATGATTATCTACACAACGGCTGAAGAAATGGACTTGCAGTGCAAGCAAAGCATTGTATCATTGATGATTATTCTCCTGGATATCGGAATATCCCTAAATCGCGATTGGCTGAATTCCTGAATTGTATGATTTTTGTCAGATCTGTAGACAGATGAAAGATGTGTAATTGGGCTATTCTCCGATTCCACGTATTCCATGCTCTTGCTTGGAGAGCAGTGACATCATTTTATCCCGATTTCCTCCATACAACTAGCAATAAGTGCAGCCATTCTGTCTGTAGCCAAGCGCTTGCTGCGTTAATCTCCTGCCATGCAGGGGTTAAACCCACGTTCCCCTTTAACAGGCGATATTGGATTTGCAATAAACCAGAAGCGCTCAGTCGGCTCGCGCACTTTCTGATGGTTTTAACGTTTCCTCCATAATTTATGACGCATTTAAAAGCTTTTGAACTTCAGGCCTGGAGGAGCCGTGTGGGAGACCAGCGAAAGCAGCGCGTTCCATCCACGGTCGTGTTTGAACAAAGACGTCGCCACCATCGGAGTGTTCAGTGGCGTCCATTTTTACTAGGCCGCCGATGGAACATCTTCAACCCCCAAGGCTGAACGGTGAGCTGTAACGGAGATAATTAAGGGAATAAGATGGCGTCAGACGGGTCTATCCGAACTAACTGAGGCAAATAAAAGAAGCATAAGATGTGTCCGCTAGAGAATGAGGAAGAACACAAAGATTAGTAATAAATACACAACACAAAATGTGTATAAGACTGGCGACATGAAGTGAGGCCTAGAGGTGCCGGAAATCGTGAGCACCAGGCCAGGAAGCCCATGAGTTGACTTTATCGTAAAATGTCAAATGACAAGCCAACGTGTTTTGAGGGTCCTGACGGGTCTCCTTCATCAGGGCTTGGAACTGCAGGTAGGAGGTTGGATGGCCTTGGTCTTTAATGGACTTTACTAGTAGCTGCCGGAGTCTGTTCCTTAATACTGAGATTATAATGTTTACATTTCACACCTATTCAAACCAAGTCCATCCAGATTCTTACCAGCAATTCCAGGCCCTGATAAAAGAGGCCATTAGAATCATAAACCATGCCGACTTCTCCTTTTACAACTTTATGATGAAATGACCCCTTCATCATCTTTCAATATTCAATCTGATGCTCCTGTTTTTTCCTTTACCCACTGTGATTTCATCTGAAGTACCCCCTAGTGCTGGAGTAGGCAAACTCCGGCCCTCCAGCTGTGGTGCAACTACAAGTCCCAATAGGCATTGCAAGACTAAGGCCACAGGCATGACTCCCAGAGGCAGGCACATTATGGGATTTGTAGTTTCCCCACAGCTGGAGGGCTAGAGTGTGCATACCGCTGCCTTAGAGCAACGTTTCTCAACCTTTTGTCAGTCACAGCACCCTTTAAAAGTATGCAAAATCTTCAGGAACCCCGGTCTAGAAATTAAAAGATGTACATGTAAAAAAGATGACCTGTGGCCCCTCCAAAATTCATACTAGACATGTATTCCAAATAGGGGTCTGGTATGGATTTAAAAAAAACACATCAAAAGCCCACTTTACATTAGAAAACCCCCTTTCACATCAGATTCCCCTCCCCGTTCAAATCTGAAATCCACCCTCCTTCACATCAGAAGCCGACTTCACATTCACCCTCCTTCTTGACATCAGGAGGCCCCTTCACATCAGAGCTCCCCATTTCAAATTAGAGTCCCCCTCTTTTATACCAGGAGCCCCCATCACATTAGAAGCCCCCTTCACATCAGAGATACCCCCTTCTTCTTTCACATCAGAGTTCCCCTTCACATTAGAGTGCTCAGTCCCCCTTCACATTAGAGTCCTCAGTCCCCCTTCACATTAGAGTCCTCAGTCCCCTTCACATCAGAGTCCTCAGTCCCCCTTCACATTAGAGTCCTCAGTCCATCTTCAAATTAGAGTCCTCAGTCCCCCTTCACATTAGGGTCCTCAGTCCCCCTTCACATTGGAGTCCTCAGTCCCCCTTCACATCAAAGTCTTCAGTCCCCCTTCACATCAGAGCTCTCAGTCCCCCTTCACATTAGAGTCCTCAGTCCCCCCTTCACATTAGAGTCCTCAGTCCCCCTTCAAATTAGAGTCATTAGTCCCCCTTCACATTAGAGTCTTCAGTCCCCCTTCACATTAGAGTCCTCAGTCCCTCTTCACATCAGAGTCTTCAGTCCCACTTTGTCTCAGAGTCCTCAGTCCCTCTTCACATCAGAGTCTTCAGTCCCACTTTGTCTCAGAGTCCTCAGTCCCTCTTCACATCAGAGTCTTCAGTCCCACTTTGTCTCAGAGTCCTCAGTCCCTCTTCACATCAGAGTCTTCAGTCCCACTTTGTCTCAGAGTCCTCAGTCCCTCTTCACATCAGAGTCTTCAGTCCCACTTTGTCTCAGAGTCCTCAGTCCCTCTTCACATCAGAGTCTTCAGTCCCACTTTGTCTCAGAGTCCTCAGTCCCTCTTCACATCAGAGTCTTCAGTCCCACTTTGTCTCAGAGTCCTCAGTCCCTCTTCACATCAGAGTCTTCAGTCCCACTTTGTCTCAGAGTCCTCAGTCCCTCTTCACATCAGAGTCTTCAGTCCCACTTTGTCTCAGAGTCCTCAGTCCCTCTTCACATCAGAGTCTTCAGTCCCACTTTGTCTCAGAGTCCTCAGTCCCTCTTCACATCAGAGTCTTCAGTCCCACTTTGTCTCAGAGTCCTCAGTCCCTCTTCACATCAGAGTCTTCAGTCCCACTTTGTCTCAGAGTCCTCAGTCCCTCTTCACATCAGAGTCTTCAGTCCCACTTTGTCTCAGAGTCCTCAGTCCCTCTTCACATCAGAGTCTTCAGTCCCACTTTGTCTCAGAGTCCTCAGTCCCTCTTCACATCAGAGTCTTCAGTCCCACTTTGTCTCAGAGTCCTCAGTCCCTCTTCACATCAGAGTCTTCAGTCCCACTTTGTCTCAGAGTCCTCAGTCCCTCTTCACATCAGAGTCTTCAGTCCCACTTTGTCTCAGAGTCCTCAGTCCCTCTTCACATCAGAGTCTTCAGTCCCACTTTGTCTCAGAGTCCTCAGTCCCTCTTCACATCAGAGTCTTCAGTCCCACTTTGTCTCAGAGTCCTCAGTCCCTCTTCACATCAGAGTCTTCAGTCCCACTTTGTCTCAGAGTCCTCAGTCCCTCTTCACATCAGAGTCTTCAGTCCCACTTTGTCTCAGAGTCCTCAGTCCCTCTTCACATCAGAGTCTTCAGTCCCACTTTGTCTCAGAGTCCTCAGTCCCTCTTCACATCAGAGTCTTCAGTCCCACTTTGTCTCAGAGTCCTCAGTCCCTCTTCACATCAGAGTCTTCAGTCCCACTTTGTCTCAGAGTCCTCAGTCCCTCTTCACATCAGAGTCTTCAGTCCCACTTTGTCTCAGAGTCCTCAGTCCCTCTTCACATCAGAGTCTTCAGTCCCACTTTGTCTCAGAGTCCTCAGTCCCTCTTCACATCAGAGTCTTCAGTCCCACTTTGTCTCAGAGTCCTCAGTCCCTCTTCACATCAGAGTCTTCAGTCCCACTTTGTCTCAGAGTCCTCAGTCCCTCTTCACATCAGAGTCTTCAGTCCCACTTTGTCTCAGAGTCCTCAGTCCCTCTTCACATCAGAGTCTTCAGTCCCACTTTGTCTCAGAGTCCTCAGTCCCTCTTCACATCAGAGTCTTCAGTCCCACTTTGTCTCAGAGTCCTCAGTCCCTCTTCACATCAGAGTCTTCAGTCCCACTTTGTCTCAGAGTCCTCAGTCCCTCTTCACATCAGAGTCTTCAGTCCCACTTTGTCTCAGAGTCCTCAGTCCCTCTTCACATCAGAGTCTTCAGTCCCACTTTGTCTCAGAGTCCTCAGTCCCTCTTCACATCAGAGTCTTCAGTCCCACTTTGTCTCAGAGTCCTCAGTCCCTCTTCACATCAGAGTCTTCAGTCCCACTTTGTCTCAGAGTCCTCAGTCCCTCTTCACATCAGAGTCTTCAGTCCCACTTTGTCTCAGAGTCCTCAGTCCCTCTTCACATCAGAGTCTTCAGTCCCACTTTGTCTCAGAGTCCTCAGTCCCTCTTCACATCAGAGTCTTCAGTCCCACTTTGTCTCAGAGTCCTCAGTCCCTCTTCACATCAGAGTCTTCAGTCCCACTTTGTCTCAGAGTCCTCAGTCCCTCTTCACATCAGAGTCTTCAGTCCCACTTTGTCTCAGAGTCCTCAGTCCCTCTTCACATCAGAGTCTTCAGTCCCACTTTGTCTCAGAGTCCTCAGTCCCTCTTCACATCAGAGTCTTCAGTCCCACTTTGTCTCAGAGTCCTCAGTCCCTCTTCACATCAGAGTCTTCAGTCCCACTTTGTCTCAGAGTCCTCAGTCCCTCTTCACATCAGAGTCTTCAGTCCCACTTTGTCTCAGAGTCCTCAGTCCCTCTTCACATCAGAGTCTTCAGTCCCACTTTGTCTCAGAGTCCTCAGTCCCTCTTCACATCAGAGTCTTCAGTCCCACTTTGTCTCAGAGTCCTCAGTCCCTCTTCACATCAGAGTCTTCAGTCCCACTTTGTCTCAGAGTCCTCAGTCCCTCTTCACATCAGAGTCTTCAGTCCCACTTTGTCTCAGAGTCCTCAGTCCCTCTTCACATCAGAGTCTTCAGTCCCACTTTGTCTCAGAGTCCTCAGTCCCTCTTCACATCAGAGTCTTCAGTCCCACTTTGTCTCAGAGTCCTCAGTCCCTCTTCACATCAGAGTCTTCAGTCCCACTTTGTCTCAGAGTCCTCAGTCCCTCTTCACATCAGAGTCTTCAGTCCCACTTTGTCTCAGAGTCCTCAGTCCCTCTTCACATCAGAGTCTTCAGTCCCACTTTGTCTCAGAGTCCTCAGTCCCTCTTCACATCAGAGTCTTCAGTCCCACTTTGTCTCAGAGTCCTCAGTCCCTCTTCACATCAGAGTCTTCAGTCCCACTTTGTCTCAGAGTCCTCAGTCCCTCTTCACATCAGAGTCTTCAGTCCCACTTTGTCTCAGAGTCCTCAGTCCCTCTTCACATCAGAGTCTTCAGTCCCACTTTGTCTCAGAGTCCTCAGTCCCTCTTCACATCAGAGTCTTCAGTCCCACTTTGTCTCAGAGTCCTCAGTCCCTCTTCACATCAGAGTCTTCAGTCCCACTTTGTCTCAGAGTCCTCAGTCCCTCTTCACATCAGAGTCTTCAGTCCCACTTTGTCTCAGAGTCCTCAGTCCCTCTTCACATCAGAGTCTTCAGTCCCACTTTGTCTCAGAGTCCTCAGTCCCTCTTCACATCAGAGTCTTCAGTCCCACTTTGTCTCAGAGTCCTCAGTCCCTCTTCACATCAGAGTCTTCAGTCCCACTTTGTCTCAGAGTCCTCAGTCCCTCTTCACATCAGAGTCTTCAGTCCCACTTTGTCTCAGAGTCCTCAGTCCCTCTTCACATCAGAGTCTTCAGTCCCACTTTGTCTCAGAGTCCTCAGTCCCTCTTCACATCAGAGTCTTCAGTCCCACTTTGTCTCAGAGTCCTCAGTCCCTCTTCACATCAGAGTCTTCAGTCCCACTTTGTCTCAGAGTCCTCAGTCCCTCTTCACATCTGAATCCTCAGTTCTCCTTCACATCAGAGTCCTCAGTCCCCCTTCACATTGGAGTCCTCAGTCCCCTTCACATTAGCGTCCTCAGTCCATCTTCACATTGGAGTCCTCAGTCCACCTTCACATTGGAGTCCTCAGTCCCCCTTCACATTAGAGTCCTCAGTCCCCCCTTCACATTAGAGTCCTCAGTCCCCCTTCAAATTATTATCACAGCCGTGAGATCAAGAATCAAGGTACATTTGGACCTAGCACCTCCTACCACATGAAATGAGGCCTACCTTTGCTAATCTCCTATTAGTTGTATGTGTTGCACTTGACAAACCAACCATTGCACACAATGCTATCCCATCCAGTGATGTCCCCTACAGTCCCTTGATTACAGCTGCCAGAAAAGGATTTGTAACATTTAATTCAGGCACTCCTGCAACTCACAAGCAGTAAAAAAAAACACTCTAGAAATGATGTTCTCTTTTAATTAGTATTCTGTTGAGCAGTGGTCTCGTATTCAACACCTGATTGGGAAAAATGTTTATTTTTTTAATTTTCTTTTTTTTGCACCGATGGAAGGCAGACGTCCTGGGAGTGTCATTCTCAATGCTACGTTGCACACCTGTGTCAGGTTTACACTGAGCTTCTCCTAATTAACTATCACCGGGTGCTAAGTATGACCTTGATTGACAGGGAGGATGAATGCCGAGTGTGAACACATGGAATGGCACACGCTAATTACACATGTGTGATAGACAGCAGTGGCTTGACGCTCCATAAGAAGGAAAACAAGGTGCTGTAACCTCATTTAACCGACGATAAAAGTCACAGCGGAGATGGCGGGAGACAGATGTGTTCACACAGCCGTCACATGAGTGTGAGAACGCCAAGGAGCGCCAGTATATACCGACTCTTTCCATATGGCTGATATGAATATTCATCTTCAAGTATAGTCAGAGGATGGACCATCATTCAACGCTGAACTTGCAGAATGTTGACTTGTCTATGTAGACCCATTGGTGTCCCGAGACATTGGTGGTGATGGTGGTACACTAATAAAGGACCAACCCATTTCCACTACAAACAGGAAGGTTGTCATGCAAGCAGAGATGGCCTCTTTTACTGTGGGGCAGTGCCAATTGCCAACCTGCCACAGCGCCGAAAGATATGCACCGGGACCAAAAGTGCAGAGACAGCATATCGGTCAGGTTTTGTTTCTGAAGAGCCTGTTGGCTCTCCTATTGCGACGGTTGCCACATCTCCAATTGTTCTTCCCGGAGCCAGGCGTAAGGTTAGTGGTGGGGGGTGAAAATACCAACTCCGAAGTCTGTGGCCTAAACACACAAAGCGGACCATTGGGAGCTTTGCTGTCCACTGCTGATTACCAAGTCCCTTTGCAGAGCGACCAAACCTTGGTAGGATTGCTTAGAGCAGCGTTTTTCAACCACTGTGCCGCGGCACACTAGTGTGCCGTGAGATATTTTCTGGTGTGCCGTCAATAAATCGTTAATTTCTTTGATTGATCAAAATTATTTTGATCGATCAAAGTTACTCACCTCTCCGCCGGCTTCCGGGTCTTCCGTCGGAGATCCGGTGACGTCACGGACATCGACGTCACCGGACTCCTCCCCCCTTCCCCGAGTGGCTCTGTCGGCTAACGAAGGGAAGGGGGGAGGAGTCGGGTGATGTAGTTGTCCGTGATGGGTAACGAAGGGAAGGAGGGAGGAGTCCGGTGACGTCACGGACATAGACTCCTCCCCCTTCCCTTCGTTACCTGACGGAATCACTTGGGCTGAGTCTCCTCCTCACTCTTGGGCCGGTGAGTCATCGCATGTGTGTACAAGGCAAAATCTGCTACCCTGGTGAGACCCCACAAAGCCATGGGGCTTTTGGGGTTGTGTGGTAACGCTGGGTGTGCCATGAAGGAGTTA
>NW_017307165.1:395742-399487 GCF_000935625.1 Nanorana parkeri | reverse complement strand
ACAGTTTGAATTTAAAACGTATTTGTGTGAAGTGTGAAGTTAAGTCATGGATTGAACAGAAATATGAACAATTATAAAATACTTTATTATTTCATAATAAAGTAATTATAAAATAATTTCTTTGTGTTTATTTGATTCCTATTCAAGAGAATTACTTTATATATAGTCAATATAGGCACAGAGGTAAATTTTTTTAACATTTTCTAATGGTGGTGTGCCTCGTGATTTTTTTCATGAAAAAAGTGTGCCTTTGCACAAAAAAGGTTGAAAAACACTGGCTTAGAGTTCCAAACATTTTGTAGTTTGAAGATGGGATAGAAACTCTATCAGCCCCCCACCGCTTACTGGAGTGGCCTGCTCAAACCTCACCAGTAGTTACGTGAGGACTGCCCACTAGGGTTGCCACCTTTTCTTCAAGCAAAAGCCGAACACTCTAGCGACGCACGTACATTTTTTGGGGGAGAATGAGTCGCGGCTTATTCATATGTAAATAGCGCCGCCCATTCATATGTAAATAGCACAGTTGTAGTATGTACATTTGTAATTGAGGTGCTCAATTACAAATGTACAGGAAGGTTGTCATGCAGAGACTATTTTCAGTGGGGGGCCAGTAGCCCCTATCTTAATTTGGTTGCCCCTGTCTGCCTGACATCTTGTGTCCGGGTTTCTACTGCCATGAAATCCGGACACAGCATTCAAAACCCAGACTGTCTGGGTGAATCCTGGACAGGTGGCAACCCTACCGCCCACTTGTGGCCCCACTCAAAGTTACACAGTAAGTAATGTTGAAAAAAAGACACAAATCCATCAAGTTCCATCAACAATAAGGCCGACACTGTGATCTCAGACATCACAGCATCATCAGGACTGAGGATTTGAAAATACTTGGCAACAATGGAAGGAGTTTAAACAATCCATGATTTTTTTTTGTGTTGTGTAGGTTTGAGTTTATTGTATTCTGTTTGTAATGTAATTATTGATGTAAACATGCAATGCATGGATTGTCAAAACTTGTTTAAAATTTTGTAAAAATAAAGAACTGAGGCCCAAGAGGTGGGACTGTTTCGGCAAATCCAGGACAGTTGGCATTTATGTATCAGTTCAGTTGAAACTATTACCGTTACAGGAACTGAAGCCCTGAGAAGGTGAGGATAAGTCTCCTCAAAACATCTCAAGGCCTGAGATGACAGGGTGGCCAAACTGCCTGCCAGGTGCTCAATTACAAATGTACAGGAAGGTTGTCATGCAAGCAGAGATGGCCTCTTTTACTGAGGGGCAGTGCCAATTGCCAACCTGCCACAGCACCAAACGATATGCATCAGGACCAGGGATATGGAGGTGCGAGCAGCAGATCAGAGAAGGCTGGCCTATCTGGAGAAGGAGTATATTATTATTTTCCTGCTTGTTCCATAAATGCTCTTCTGACAATGGCCTGGTGGCCCGATCTGCAGGTATTGCCAATACGAGATTATCACGCTACGTGGTCAAAATCAGTTATCGCCATCAGTACTTCTCTTACCATGACACAACTACAGCGTTATGTTTTCTTCCCCTTAGATCTACTCACCTTATCTTAATAAATGAATCAGAAATGGCTTCCAACACATCTGTTAACTGTATGAGGTTTGAACAATTTTAGCAGGTAACATTGGAACTCTAAAGTCAACTCTTCCCAATTGCTTTCCATTGGGTGAGGTTGAAGCCCCTCTGACAGCCAGTAGATCTCTGATTAAAAATAAGTCCTTGCAAGAGGTGGTCAAGGATCTCAAACTGTTGTTGCGCAGGGAGAAGCTAGATGCGGAACCTCACAAGGATGCTCGTACAAAACCCTTTTTTCACAGATGGAAACTTTTTTTAGTCCAATCTCATACGACAGCTGAAATACAACAACTAGTCTCACCCTTTCGTCACACCACTTGGTATCTTAAAGGTCAAGTGTCGAATACCCCGGGGGCCGTTAGCTATAGATTCGGATTAGATTTGTTTCTATTTATTTATTTTCTTTTTCTATTTGAACCCTGGCCAGTGTTTGATATGTAACCTGATGCAGATGCCACCTGATGTTGTTTCTTTCTTTTCTTTTTGTTTGTTTCTGTTTTTTGTGTTTTTATTTTTATTCTTTTGCTAAGTTCAGCCGTGACAATTAGGCCTGGTTCACACCTGAGCGTTTTTCAGCGCTGATGGAAGCGCTGAAAAAACGCTCAAACAGTGAAATCCCATAGTTCCCTTTGGGCATGGTTCCCAGCTGGGCATATTTCAGCCCGTGGAAACGCGCTGAAAAACACCCTACGCCCAAACAAGTACAGGAGCTTCTTTGGGGCGTTTTTCCACACGTTTCCATTAGTATTCCCGAGTGTGGATCGGGGTTAACAAAGCGGTACCCCCGAGCCACACTCAGGAATACAGCGTACAGGTCTTACCTTGTCCGCGATCCCCGCTGTGTCCTCCGGCGGCTGCCGACTTCCGGGTTCCGTCCCTTGCGAGCGGCCGCGTCGCAGGGGGGCGGAACCAGCGGGAAGTTTAAAAGTGTAAAAAAAAAAAAAATATTGAGAAAATAATAAAGGAAAAAAAAAATCATACCGCCAGTGAAACGCGCGTTTCACTGAATGGAAAAACGTGCTAAAAAACGCAAAAAAAACGAGACGAATAAATACGCCCAGGTGTGAACCCAGCCTTACCTATGATCGTCCAAAGCATGTTAATGGAAACGTTTCTACTCACTCATGTTATATATACAGACAATGGTATATACTTTCCTGTTTTGTATTGAAAAAGTTTTAATAAAATATAGTTTAAAAAAAAAAAAGAGTCCTTTCCATCTTATCTCGTACCCTGATCATTTATCACCAAATCTGTTCCTCTATGGCCAACCTGATGAAGAAAAACCCCTTTGGAATGAGGGCTGTGCTCACTGTGTCACTATCCCAGGTGTATGACCAGCAATATCAGTGGCCAGAAGCCATTTCACCCCACCCAGCATGGTGTCTCCATATTGTGTCACATCATATCTCCCACCCAAGGTCCCAAATGTCCTTTCCACCACATAGTTGGAACTTCCAAAAGAGTCACCCAACCCAGAGATCAGCATTTTATTAGGGTTTAACATGGATCTTATGTGTCCCTTTCTGTGGGTCTTCTACAGGTGCTCCACCTAAAACGAGGTGAGGACATCGATTCCCTGAGTCTGAATTTTGCATCGCGTTCTGCCATTTCAAACATCTAAAGCAGGGGTGGCAAACTCTGGCCCTCCAGCTGTGGTGAAACTACAAATCCCATGATGCATCTGCCTCTGCCAGTCGTGCCCGTGGCTGTGAGAATCTTGCAAAGCCTCAAGGGACTTGTAGTTCCACAACAGCTGGAGGGCCGCAGTTTGCCACCCCTGAAAAGTGTTGGATCTGCTCTGTATGAAATGACCAGAAATAGTTTATGTCACTCACGCCTACTCTGTGTACAGCACTGCGGTATATGTCAGAGCTATATACATGTATAATAATAGTGTGTGACTGTGGGGGGGGACATTAGAGTGTAAGCTCCTCTGTACAGAGACTGATGTGACTGGCTCAGTGTTCTCTGTACATCACTGCGGTATATGTCAGAGCTATATACATGTATAATAATAGTGTGTGACTGTGGGGGGACATTAGAGTGTAAGCTCCTCCGTACAGAGACTGATGTGACTGGCTCAGTGTTCTCTGTACATCACTGCGGTATATGTCAGAGCTATATACATGTATAATAATAGTGT
>NW_017307165.1:390602-395710 GCF_000935625.1 Nanorana parkeri | reverse complement strand
GTGACATCTCAGACAGACTAATGAACACATATCCATCTTATTTCCAGGTAAATGATGGCGTTTTAAAGCAATTGTCAGTAAATTGTCATCTGTGAATTGCTTTGGATGGACTCCACCGGTGACTGGTCACAAGTCTGTGTAAGTGGTTTCTGGTGAGCTCTTTATCGCTTGTGATCTGGCTGTGTCTCCGGGACGTCTAATTGCCAGGCCGTGTGATACTGACTTCAGGGGCCATTACCGGCCATCGGGCAATTGAACAAAGTTTCAGGTGTCTGCTAATGGCAAACAAAGGAGTGGCCATTGCTGACTTGTTTTTAGATGTGTATGTTCCAGTGGCCATTGCTGCTTTTATTCTTCCCTTACAGCCTCAGATGTTAGTGACCTTCTGGATGGGAATTCAGACTTTGGGGACATCACTGGCTACATGCCCAAGGTAGTGACACTGGAACTAAGAAGACAAGTCAGCAATGTTTGAAACTACTTAGTCAACATTGCAGAGCAGCATCCTGGATGATTTTTGACACTCCAGGGATGTCCCCAAAACCAGTGCTCCCATTTGAGGATTCCCCCTCTATTCCTGTCCTAGTGACAACTCAGAATTTTAGCTTTCCCATCACTTCCTGTCTCAGTTTCATCAGGACAAAGAGGGCAAAGTTTTGGCTTTTGGTTTAACTATGGGAAGCCTGATCTTCTCCTTCTCCTAGACTGAGATAAGCTCAAACATGACACAGTCATGTAAATCCTGGTGCTGTGCAGTTGCTACCAAGTTACAATGTTGCAGGCTGATCACTAGGGGAGAAGAGACTGAGGAAATGTTTCCTCCTGCCTGCAGTACACTGATAACATCATCTCAGCCAGGGGCGTCCCGAGGCCAGGTGTCACCCGGAGCGGAGACCGGGTGACACCCCGCAGTGACGTCATTGCGCATGCGTGTGACGTTGCGCGATGACGTCATCGTGCGCGCTCGGTCTTCTAATTGACGTCTGCCGGCGGCCATCTTGGTGATGCACACCGGCAGAGAGAGGAGGGGACGTTTACCCGGCGGGATGAGGTATGCCGCCGGGTACCCTCCTCTCTCCTGACACTGTGGGGCTCTTGGTCCATGACCGAGTGTCCGACCTTTTAGAGGGGGTGATAGCCTCACGTAACAACCTCCCGTATGGTCAGGTAATGGGGTGGTTTATAAATAAAATATTTCTATCTGTGGCACATGGAGACATGTGGATGATAGTTGTAAATTTCAGGTATAGTGTAAGGTTTAGGAAAATTGTCTCTGAAAAAATCCAAGCCATGAATTTTATCAATGACAGAGGCATCCCGATGCGGCCGCCCTAGTGTCATCTTCTGGGATGTCATCACACACGCGCGTAATGACTTCACATGCACATAACTTGCAGCCATCTTGGTGATGGATGCTGGCAAAGAAGGGAGTGGACAATTATGCAGCGGAATAAGGTATGCTGACTGGTCCTCTCTTATGCAGTTGTCAGGCTCTCAGTCAATGACAGAGTGGCCGACTTTTCAGAGGGGTTGACACCAAAATGACTGTCAGTCATATTGGTGTTACTCCCTCTGATGGTGTCACCCTGTGCAGTCCACATCCCCCTTGTGATGCCACTGATCTCAGCCTAGGTAAATCCTGGTTGATAAATGTATTTTGTACTTATCAAACAAAACAATTTCAATGCTATATTTAACAGAACAAAACAGAGCAAATAAGAGACGTTCCTTGTTAGGGTTATGTACACTTAAAGTGAACCTTCACCCCCTTTCATTAAAAAAACATCAGCATGCAGCTCTACAGGCTGATATAAAACTTATCTGACATTCATTAGTTAAACAAACATGTTTTGCATTTACTTACAAATGGCGTTCATCCACTTCCTGGTCCACTTTGGCACAAATGAGGTAATGTGCATAAGCGTTGCATCTGGGAAGGTTACATCAACGGAGCATTGCTGGAAAATCTCATCTGTAATCTCAGGAGATCTCAGGGAAAGGCATTTTCCTCCACTGAGATGATGTGCATGGGTCACATGTCCTAGTCACATGTGCCAGAGTTTCAGGAAGTAAAGGTAGATGGATTCATCTGTCCTTAGTAAAAATGGCCAGTGTCAGAATACTGGGGAAGAAAAGAGAAACAAGGAATGCAAAGATTACAAAGCCGGCAATTATCTAGAAATATCTATTTGTAGATTGTCATTACTAAACATTTCTAAATGTGCCTATCACGTACCTGAGTGGAGAACGATAGTTGAGGAGGCTTCCCTTGCAGCTTGTGTCCCTCAACCCTGATGATGGGAACAGAGGAGGAGTGACAACGAGCAGCACGAGTGCCAAGGGATGTTGTAGACACCGTGCAGAGTAGAAAGTCCAGGAACTGGAACGGATGCAGGTCAAACAGAGGCAAGATGAAACCGGACGGGCAGCAGGGTACCGGAGCAGAAGACAGGAGTGGGGTCCAAATGGAGGCCAAGGGGGTCAAAGCCAGTCGAGCAGCAAGGTACAAAAAACAGGAGGCAGAAGGGAGTCCAATAAACAGGCCAAGGTCAGGAGGCAGGCAGTAGTAAAGAGTGGTCAGAGGCAATCCGGGTCAAACACAGGAAGTAAGCCAGCAAGGCAGGGTCAAGGATACACAGGGAACTAGCTAAAGATCATCCAGCAACCAAGGATATGGCAGGTGCGTTTATATAGGCCAATTCATTAGCAGGAGAAGCGTCACTTTCTGTGTGCCTGATGTACGCACGTTTCCGCGCGTAAGTCCGCTGTGCGCGCATGCGCACTAGAGCATGTTTTCCAGATACCCAGAAAACGAGACCACGCACTTGCGCAGAAGTGGATGGAACCTTACATTGCCTTTGTTGTTATCTTAAAGATATGTGTAAAGTTTCTCTTCAGGTAGGAGCTAGCTACATGGAAGACCACATAATCTCCAACTAGATATTGCGTTTGGTAGGAACTGAACCCAGGACTCCAATCCTGCAAGGCAGGAGCCCTTATTGTGAGTAGTGTTTGTGAGTAGTCTCTGTTGGTTTGTGGAGGGGCAAATCTGGCAGGTTAGAGACGGATGTTGGGCAGACGTCCTCCTATTAAGACGCGTCAGCGTGTCTCATTGTGTTTCGGAATTTGTCTTGTTGGTCATTCTGTGTGTCACCAGGTGCCTTGCGGTCTTCTTCCTAATGTTGTCTCAGCAGCTTGCATCTGTCCTCTCAGATGGAGTAAACAAGTGTATTACCTGTGTGCTCGCTTGTAAATTAATAAGGGCTGCAGTGCTGCGCCGTCTGCTCTTAATCGCCCCGTCTAATTAAATTTGTGCACATTCTGGGAATCGGCCAGCACTGACAGAACATCTCACCGCATCTACAGGAGGAGACAAATGAGGCCTGGGCCGGTGGACTCTGTGGAGTCTGCAAACAAGAGGCCTTCTCCTTGCACGTTCTAGTAGACACAGCCAAGTCTTCTCTTTTCCCTGGGCCGTAAAGGCCACCATGTTCATCATGGACCTCTTCCCACACAATGGCTAATGGCAGATCCTTCTTCAACTTGATGTTTTCCAGGGTAAAAATAGACACCATATAATCCAGTGATTCATCGTGTCTGCTCTTAATCGTGACTTCTAATTAAATTTGTGCACATTTTGGGAATCAGCCAGCACTAACAGAACATCTCACCACACCTACAGGAGGAGACAAATGAGACCTCGGCTGGTGGACTCTACACAGCCCGACAATGAGAGGCTTTCTCCTTGCACGGTCTAAAAGACCCCGCCAAGTCTTCTCCTTTCCATGGGCTGTTATGACCACCATGTTGATCATGGACCTCGTCCCACAACAAAGCCTTCATCGACTTAACCTGACATTTTCCAATGTAAAAATAGAGACGCCTTAGAATTCAGTGCTTTGCTGTCTGCTCTTAAACACCCCGTCTAATCCTGGGAATCAGCTAGCACTGAGAGAACAGCTCACCGCATCTACAGGAGGATTAGGCCTAGGCTCGTGAACTCAACGGAGCCTGATAACAAGAGGCCTTCTCCTGGCACGGTCTAGAAGATACAGCCAAGCCTTCTCCTTACCCTGGGCCATAACGGCCACCATGTTGATCATGGACCTCTTCTCACACTGCAGCAAATGTCTGAGCCTCGCTGATTTAATTTGACATATTTTAATGTAAAAATAGACATTATAGAGAGCAGTGCTTCACCATTTGCTCTTAATTGTTCCTTTCTAAAAAAACATTTGTGCACATTCTGGGAATCGGCCAGCACTGACAAACATCTCGACACATCTACAGGGGAAGACAAATGAGGCCTAGATCACGGAGCCTGATAACGAGACACCTTCTGCTCGCACTGTCTAGAAGACAGGGCCTAGCCGCCTTCTCCTGGGCCAAGCAGTCCTCTGCTGGGCCAAGCCATTTTCTCCTGGGCCAAGCTGTCTTCTTCTGGGCCGTACAACCACCATGTTGCTCGTGGACCTCTTCCCACATCAATTTAACTTGCCGTTTCCGATGTAAAAATAGAGACACTATAGAATTCATTGCTTTCTTTTTTTATCCTGAGCGGACAGAGAATAATAACTGGATGCTCTTCTCCACTTCCACAAGGGCTCCCTCCATATTCTTTCATCAAATTAAAGCCCTCTTTAAATAAATTGGCAAACTAAAGGGGAAAATAAGCGCCCATGCTCGACACTGCACGGAAGTGGGAAAGATGATGGCTTCTCTAACATCCGCTGACACTAAAACATGCAAATAGCTCCTGCAGGCTCTTAGCATATCAGCAAGAAACGAGAGCAGGAAAAATTACAGTAAGAGAGTCAGGCTGAGCCGTTTTCTCCGGGGACTCTTGATAAGAATGAGTCCCCATTTAATGAACATGACAACTGCAGCGAATGTGAACTGAACTGGCCCATCGGGGAGAAGGTTTGCGTGGCTGTCAGCCGATTCGGTCTACCACGCTGACTTATATTGTGTTTGATAAAATGTGTCAGTGGAGCGGGATATGATGGAAGGGTAATGTCATCCAGCTGTAGTCTGAGGTCCCGGCTTTCACTGGCTCTGAACTAGACACCGGAGTCGGGGGGGGGGGGGGGGGGCGAGAGGTTGATTTG
>NW_017307165.1:365102-389745 GCF_000935625.1 Nanorana parkeri | reverse complement strand
AGCCCCGGGGGCGGGGGGGGGGGAGGTGTGTCAGATGTTTATTTGTACAGGGTGGAAGGTGATTAGGCGGCCATGACTTTGCAGGGAGGCACTCACACAGGAGAGGAGAGCTCAGATGCAGGACATGCCAGTAAGGAACACAATCCGTCTTTCCTTCTCTTCCCAGATGTAATAATAAAATTTGAGGTGGAATATACATGCGTGGTCATGTTAGGAAACAGACGGCGCTTGTTCCTGGCTGCGAGGGCTGCGATGGGGCTATTATAACAGCGTGCGTCTGTTTAATGTAAATGAATCATTTAGCCTTATTAAGAGACTTTTAAAGCTTGCAATTTTAATGTCTTCAGTTAGACAAAACGCAATGTCTACATTTTTCAAAAATGTCTTTTAGGATGGACTCTCATCCTCGTCTTTAACTGAACTCCGGCCTTCCCTTCAGTCTTGCACAGTGGTACCGGCTCTGCTCCCGGACTGAAACAGCTTTCTCTGATTTCACTGCACACCGGGAGCTTCTCACAATGTGCATAAGAAGCTGCAGCAACTCAGATAGAGCCCGCCTCATTTCCTGGCTGGGGGACACCTAGCATCATCTAGTGCTTTCCTCTCCAGCCTGACTGTCCCTGGCCCAGCCCCTTTCACTCACTGGATTTCAGTTCTTTCAATCATGGAGGCTCAGCCTCAGTCTTCCTAGGAATGCCCACTCCTCCAAACTAAAACCCACCCAACAAGGTATTTTGAATATTGCATAACTCCTCCCAAGATCCAGACCACTTCTCCTACTAGATTGTAAGCTCTCACGAGCAGGGTCCTCCTACTGTCTCCTCCATTTTGTAAAGAGCTGCGCACATTGTTGGCACTATGTAAATCCTGTATAATATTCCGAGCTGAGGGCTATAGAGAGAAGTACTGTGATGCTTTCAGGAAGGTATGGACAGCACCTTCCTGGCCCTGCTACCAGCCATAACCTGCCTCATAGAGAAGCACAGAGACCCAGCGATGACATCACTAAGAATAAACAATGTTAAAATTAGCATGAAATCGGAAAGGATCTCGCTTCATTAGGATCTCTGTGTTTTTATTCCTTTGTTTCAGTAGAGCATGAGAGAAAACACCACACATGTTGTACATACACGTTCAATTTCACCAGTCATGGTCAGAAGTAACACAGTTGCGAGTTTGATGTCATTAGCATGTTAATGAGTGACGGAGGGGAGTAACCCAGGAAGGCAAATATAAGCAGATTAAGCTTCAGCTTCGAGCTATAAATTATATTATTTAATAAAGCTATTTGATGGGAATAGGACTTAAGGGCCGTGACTCCGCGCTGTGACAATATGGCGGAGAAGCAGCCAGACTCTACATTTTTATTCCCGATCTAATCAAAGACGTGACTTAGTTCTGCAGGCGCTAATGGGGGATATTTATCCTGTAATTTCTTTTATTTTTAATAGTTGCACATCAGTTCTGCTCATTGCAGCAATACTAGACTTGAACTCTTCCTTCGCTTCCTCCGAGATAAAGTGATTTTATTTCTTGGATGACATTCTGTACTGGGGACATCAGCGGCGTCTTCAGGACACCATGGACGCGCAAGGGGCGAGCAGCCTGTGCAACAAGACGCTTGTTAGTAATTTTCAACAGCAAAAATGCGAACCAAATCAAGAGCAGCCCGGCTGCAAGGGAATCCGACACAAAGGAGCCTCTGTTCAATAATCCTGAATTTATTTAAAGTGTGGTGACCCCCGAGCCTGGACAAGCTTCATTAGGATCTCATCAAACAGATCCCTTGCGAGAATTCTGTGCTGTGACAGCTCCTTCTCTCTCTGTCTGGCTTGTTATCCGGAGAAAAAAAACCGTATCCCCGCCACCGGGCCCCCCAACGCAACCCATAATTAGCCATTCAGAAAGCCAACGCTGAGTGCCATCATCTTGCCCGTGTCAACGCGAGCTGTTCCAGTGGGACTAATCCGTGGCCTGCTTTCTGTCTCTCGATTCGATAAGGGTGTCAAAGTCCAATCTGTCAGACGCGGTCTTTGTCTCACGAAAATGGCTTCCTTCACAGAGGCCTGGCTGCGGTTTTTTTAGGGGGACGATAAGCCAACTTTTTTTATTTTCTCGAAGCTTGGCGCCAATTATTTTTATCGGGGCCGTAAACCCGCACCATGGAAACGGCTGTCGTCTTCCGCTCATCCCATTAGAAATCTCGATTACCGGCATTGATAGCTTCAGATGTTCCGCCGGAGAGAATGTTTTTTTGAATTACAAAAAGGGGACGTTGGTGTCCTCGCAAGCTTTGCAGGGAATGCATCCTCCCCGCACGTTTCATGTCCTTGACAGGCAGGCCAGCTGATGGCTGTCATTCTGATCCTTTCAATGAAACCCCCCCCCATTTGTGTCCTCTGGGCGTAAGGTCACAGATTAAGACCCTGCTTGACCTCTGACCCCTGAGCACTTAACATTCTGTGAATTCAAAAGGCGAGGCCTCTTCACCACCTCTTCAACCACTCGTTCCGCTGAGCACAAAACATGACGAGCGACATCTCTCGCTGGCCTCCGGATCGCTGACATTTTTGGAAATGTTTCCATGAGTTGAATTTACAGGTGCGGTCCGGTTTACAGATGTACCGCGCTGCATTCCTGTCCGATTCTGGTATGCAGGCATCTATTTCATCAGCAGGAAAAAAAAAATAATTCTCAAAATGCAGACAAGCGGAATGGCCATTCATACATTTCAGCCAGTTTCGGCATCTTCTGACGTTCAGGAAGTGGGTGACATTTATCTTTTACTAATAATCACAATATAACAATAGTAATCTTCTATTAAGAGCATAATGAGTAACAATAATTGTAACAATAACAATCTAATAATATGAATTCCATGGTAACAAGGTAGCAAAAACAATTCCCTTAAAGTAAATGCAAATTCCCTTCAAGTCGGTTGTACTCAATGGACTAACTACCGTATCATATGTCAACCCCAACTGGATGACATCTGTGCTCTGTTTATTGTTAACAATTGATTTCCTATAACAAAACCCTGTTTTCCATGACAGCACTGCTGATCTCCCACGGCCTCTTTGCAGCCACGTCCTGTCTACATGAACTCCAGTGATCGCAGCATGGCATTTCACAGGTTGGGTTCCTTGACGGTGACAACAGCAGGCCGCGCCTGTGTATTTTGTGCTAAAACGCCCACTTGTTGTCTCCATCAGAAGCCGGTGTGAAAGGGTGAGAACGCAAACAGCACAATGGGGAGACGGAGAGAGCGTTATCACCCCACGACAGGGAGTGTCAGACTGGACCCATCATGACTATTGGACTGGACCCGTCATAACCAGGGATTATTTTAATGAAAGGTGCAGATTTAACAATAATTAGGGATGCACCGATACCGTTTTTTCGATATTGAGTACGAGTACCGATATTTTCTTTTTGTCGGTACTCGCCGATACCGAATACTGATACCGGAAGTCCCATTAAGGAAGCCAGGCGGCGTGTAATGACTCGCCACCCAGCCTACCGATTAGCAGGGAAGCCGTCCCCATGCTTCTTCGCCACCAGGTGATGAGGAAGCATGGAGCTGGCTTTCTTGTTAATCGGGGGCGGGTAATGGCTTCCTGATTGGTCGAGAAGCTTGCCAATCAGGAAGCCAGCTGGCAAGTCATTACATGATGCCTGGCTTCAGGAAGCTGGCTCCATGCTCCTTTCGCTACCAGGTGACGAGGTAGCATGAAGCCGGCTTTCTGGCCAACCAACCGGCTTCCTCATTGACCATCTTCCCGAACCAATCTGGAAGCCGGGCAGCGTGTGATGATCCTGATACCAGAAGTTCGGGTTTCGGGCCAGGCATTGGAGCATTACGAGTACTCGCCCAAATACTCAGTATCGGCACCGATACTGATACTGGTATCAGTATCGGTGCATCCCTACAAATAATGAAAAGGATTTTTGAAATATTGACACGTTAAAGATGATGAGATTTTACTCATTGGCGTGAATTCCCACGGCAGCATGCGTTACATGTGTCGCTGCATTGTGGTGGCATTCATTTTAAATGCACTTGCACTGCACCACAGGCAACGCATGGTAGTGTGTTGTGATGTGTTGCCATGCATAAAAATGGTCACATTTTCAGCACACCGGGGTGTGTTGGCAACATTTTTAGCTGCATTCTCACCTTTGCGAGTTTGCTTGATGTGTGACTATTCAAAGCAATGAAAACGCATCATAATGGATCTCAATGGATTCAGACATGCGTCATGGTGCATGTACTCCCTCTGATGATGCCTTTCTCTGCTTTTCTATACAGGAGGATGGCGCCATCTTTGTCTAGGCATCACCTGGAGTCACCATCTACTTTCAGGACCGAGATGCTGATAGATGACACTGATCCTGAAAATTCCGGTGCCTGCACAGTTCTTGGCTGTGTCCACAAATGCCTGGCACAGATGATCCCCTGCTGCATCCTCTCACCTTGTGACTTGCTACAAAGTTACACTGTACAGTCTGATCACTGGGGGGAGGGGAGACTGAGCCCCGGTGCAGACCTGAGCGATCCTGCTGGATATGGTAGATCTCATCACACTCCTTACTGGAAAACATCAAAGTGCGGGGGGGGGCGCGTTGGAGCGGCCACAGATGCCTCTGCATGTCAGAAACTGCAACTGGTAAAAGTGTTTTCCTGAAGAAGAGACCAGATCGCTAACGTTATGTGACAATTTGATGGTCAATAAATAAGACTACAAAAGTTTCTGGAGTGCGAGTGACTTTCTACCAGTTAGAGTTTCTGAGCGATCCGGGATCGCGATGTCCTGCACAATGACAGACAGCGATTGCCGCGCGGCTCCATTGATTTTGAGGTCAATCACAGGAAAAATGAAAATGTACATTTTTTTTGCGATACACGATGCGCGTCGGGAAACTGCACGATCCGCCCAGCGCGACTGGGGTGCCATAACAAAATAATGCCACCCACAGCGTGATCGACTGCTGTGTGCGACTCCGTGACCCCGCGTGCACGATTGCCGTGCGGTCAGAAGTCGCCTAGGTGTGCATTGGCCCTGAGGGAATGCTTCCTCCTGCAAGCAACAGACTGATGACATCATCTCAGCCTTGGCAAAGTCACCGCCTGCAGCTCATGGACGGCTTTTTATTGATAAAAGGTGGAGTTTTTCTGATACTGTTGCTGTATACTGTGACAAGTCGGAATTTCATGCATGCAGACTTGTAAAGCGACTGGACAGGTCCACTTTAAAAGAGAACTATGAGGTAAGTGTTTTTCCCCATAGTTCTCTTTAGGGTCACGGGAGGACATACACTAACCTCCTCCCGTGACCGAAAGCTCAGTATATTGCAAGCTACAGCTCGCAATATACTGAGAGCGCCACAGCCGGGATCCCGACATTACTGTCTGGATTCACCCAACTGCGTGAGTGACAGCTGGCTCTGCCTATCTAGAGGCAGAGTGAGCTGTGCCCGCCCCCTCCCCCATCTGTTCTTCCACTCAGCGCTGTAGGATCGGACAGGGGAGGGGGGGAATCCCTGCAGGGAGCTGTGACTGACAGGGATATGATCGAGAAGTGAGCGAGCGACGGTATGCGTTCGCTCACTTCCCGAACTATTGAGCCGACCTGTGACAGTTTCATTGTCACACGTCGGCTCGAACTATGATGTTGAGTGATATACACTCACCTCATAGTTCTTCTTTTACCTCCCTGGCGGTATTCCCGAGTGTAGCTCGGGGTTACTTTTCCATATCATAAGCGGTAACCCCGAGCTACACTCGGGAATGCCGCATAGCATTCACTTACCTTGTCCCTCGAGCCGCGCTGTGTTCTCCGGCCGATGCCGGCGTCTGTCTTCGGGGTTTTTTTTCTTTTGCGAGTCTGTCATCTTGTAGCTGTTTTCTCTCAGTGCGGGTTTTATCCTGTTGCTTTTACGCCTTTAGACTGTTTTTTTTATTTCCATTAATAGAGCCGCTAATCCTCGACATTAACTGCCGTGACAGGTTTTGGTTAATGACAGTTTACATCCAAGTTGCTCAGCGATAGAAGTGAATCCCTGAGTACATTATCCCAGATTAGGAGAGACGTTTTTTTTTTGTTGCAGATAATATCCTTTGTTTTTGATGTGAATTGCCTGGGAAAGAGCGCGGGGAGGAAAGTGGGAGGACAAGTAAACAGTGGTCGTTGTCGGCCAGATACAAATTATACTGTAATAGAAAACTGCCAGGTAAATGGGCTCTCTAGAAAATAGACCCGCTTCCAAGGCTGTAATTGAAGTCATATGCACATGTCTTTTGCTTTAATAATATAAAGGAATTTGTGGGGGTTGGGCGGCACCTTTTTTTTTTTTTTACGGCTTAGGGCCCTAATTCGAGGGAATGCGCTGCTTTTTGCTTTATTTCTGGACAAACACAGGTTGTGAATTAATGGGTTTACACACATGTCGTAAAACAAAAGGTTAGCCGTTCCTTTATTGACTCTTGTCAGTCCATTGAGTGGAAGCCACCAAACAAATGTTCGCTGTCACTCATCGTCTACCTAACACGGGGCCCATGTCTCCTGGTTTAACAGTCGCAGCGGTGGGGTTTACACGACCCCCCCTGGGATTTGTCATTACACTGCGAAAAACACATCGGGAGGGCAGAATGGCGCAAAGCACGTAGCGCGACTCCGGTATTATTGCTCCGTCATGAGCGGGCTGGAAAACATGCTCCCAAATAAACCGGCAGATATTTCTGAATGAAATGTGACAGGAGGTAAGGCCCACACAATCTGCCGCAGTCTCGCCTGCTGCCAAATCCTTACGTGCTCGCATTTTAGGCCTTGTTCGCACCAAGCGCATTCCAGGAGCAGAGCAGTTACAGACCGGATCAAAACTGCGTCCAATGTATTCCAATGGTATTTTGGGCTCTAGTTCACACCGCAGCGTTCAGTTCCAGAGCATGTAAAAAAAAACTGCCGCAAGCCCTATTTTACCTGCTCTGGAACGCATGCAAAGGCATCAAAAATGCATGCAAACGCACTGAAAGCCCATTTTAAACTAAAAAAAATATGTATTAATTTTTTTACCAAAAACGGCTCTGAACGCATTAATAACGCGGCACAACCCACTGCACTGCGTGTGCAGAAACTCGTGCAGATCTGCTCTGCATTTGGTGTGAACAAGGCCTTAGGCATCCTTTATCCAGCTCCCACATCTATTCCAAAAGCCGCGAGGATACCCCAAGACCATCTTTGGAGCTGCCGTTGTCTAGGGACAGGAGTTACAGCGTCTTTTTGTACAGGTCTTGCCCCATTGTACAGGGACCATTGATGCTTTATTATGACGGCACCACAATGCTGCTGCATCTGGAGAATTCAAACCCGTCTGGCCATTCGCATTCGAGAGGTGGCTGGGAACAGGAGATGGCTGTGCTTTATGTTCTTCAGACTCCCGCACGCTCTGCCATTCAAAAACAACTGTGTTCATAAATGATATTCCAGCTTTAAATGGTTGCTGTCAAGATGAATCACATGCTGGCCTCTTATAGATCATGTGAACTCTGTTGGTGAGATCTCCCACCAGATTTCCCAGCATCACCCAACGGCCATGACAAATCCAATTTGATGGAGACGCCCTTTACCAATGCAATGGATTATCCAAAATGCAGGAAAAGCAACTACAGAGGCCAGCCAAGAGAATGTGACACCTTCATTTTGGTCATCGGTTGGAAAACGCAGCATTGTGGGAAGGGCAGAGCCACAAACTACTGGGGGGAATCTCACCATTGTGGGAGGAGCAGAGACACAAACTACTGGGGGGAATCTCACCATTGTGGGAGGAGCAGAGACACAAACTGCTGGGAGGAACTCTCACCATTGTGGGAGGGGCAGAGACACAAACTACTGGGGGAAATCTCACCATTGTGGGAGGGGCCGAGACACAAACTACTGGGTGAAATGTCACCTTTGTTGGAGGGGCAGAGACACAAACTACTGGGGGAAATCTCACCATTGTGGGAGGGGCCGAGACACAAACTACTGGGGGGAATCTCACCATTGTGGGAGGGGCAGAGACACAAACTACTGGGGGAAATCTCACCATTGTGGGAGGGGCAGAGACACAAACTACTGGGGGAAATCTCACCATTGTGGGAGGGGCAGAGACACAAACTACTGGGGGAAATCTCACCATTGTGGGAGGGGCAGAGACACAAACTACTGGGGGAAATCTCACCATTGTGGGAGGGGCAGAGACACAAACTACTGGGGGAAATCTCACCATTGTGGGAGGGGCAGAGACACAAACTACTGGGGGAAATCTCACCATTGTGGGAGGGGCAGAGACACAAACTACTGGGGGAAATCTCACCATTGTGGGAGGGGCAGAGACACAAACTACTGGGGGAAATCTCACCATTGTGGGAGGGGCAGAGACACAAACTACTGGGGGAAATCTCACCATTGTGGGAGGGGCAGAGACACAAACTACTGGGGGAAATCTCACCATTGTGGGAGGGGCAGAGACACAAACTACTGGGGGAAATCTCACCATTGTGGGAGGGGCAGAGACACAAACTACTGGGGGAAATCTCACCATTGTGGGAGGGGCAGAGACACAAACTACTGGGGGAAATCTCACCATTGTGGGAGGGGCAGAGACACAAACTACTGGGGGAAATCTCACCATTGTGGGAGGGGCAGAGACACAAACTACTGGGGGAAATCTCACCATTGTGGGAGGGGCAGAGACACAAACTACTGGGGGAAATCTCACCATTGTGGGAGGGGCAGAGACACAAACTACTGGGGGAAATCTCACCATTGTGGGAGGGGCAGAGACACAAACTACTGGGGGAAATCTCACCATTGTGGGAGGGGCAGAGACACAAACTACTGGGGGAAATCTCACCATTGTGGGAGGGGCAGAGACACAAACTACTGGGGGAAATCTCACCATTGTGGGAGGGGCAGAGACACAAACTACTGGGGGAAATCTCACCATTGTGGGAGGGGCAGAGACACAAACTACTGGGGGAAATCTCACCATTGTGGGAGGGGCAGAGACACAAACTACTGGGGGAAATCTCACCATTGTGGGAGGGGCAGAGACACAAACTACTGGGGGGAATCTCACCATTGTGGGAGGAGCAGAGACACAAACTGCTGGGAGGAACTCTCACCATTGGGGGAGGGGCAGAGCCCCAAACTACTGGGGGAAATCTCACCATTGTGGGAGGGGCCGAGACACAAACTACTGGGTGAAATGTCACCTTTGTTGGAGGGGCAGAGACACAAACTACTGGGGGAAATCTCACCATTGTGGGAGGGGCAGAGCCACAAACTACTGGGGGGAATCTCACCATTGTGGGAGGGGCAGAGCCACAAACTACTGGGGGGAATCTCACCATTGTGGGAGGGGCAGAGCCACAAACTACTGGGGGGAATCTCACCATTGTGGGAGGGGCAGAGCCACAAACTACTGGGGGGAATCTCACCATTGTGGGAGGGGCAGAGCCACAAACTACTGGGGGGAATCTCACCATTGTGGGAGGGGCAGAGCCACAAACTACTGGGGGGAATCTCACCATTGTGGGAGGGGCAGAGCCACAAACTACTGGGGGGAATCTCACCATTGTGGGAGGGGCAGAGCCACAAACTACTGGGGGGAATCTCACCATTGTGGGAGGGGCAGAGCCACAAACTACTGGGGGGAATCTCACCATTGTGGGAGGGGCAGAGCCACAAACTACTGGGGGGAATCTCACCATTGTGGGAGGGGCAGAGCCACAAACTACTGGGGGGAATCTCACCATTGTGGGAGGGGCAGAGCCACAAACTACTGGGGGGAATCTCACCATTGTGGGAGGGGCAGAGCCACAAACTACTGGGGGGAATCTCACCATTGTGGGAGGGGCAGAGCCACAAACTACTGGGGGGAATCTCACCATTGTGGGAGGGGCAGAGCCACAAACTACTGGGGGGAATCTCACCATTGTGGGAGGGGCAGAGCCACAAACTACTGGGGGGAATCTCACCATTGTGGGAGGGGCAGAGCCACAAACTACTGGGGGGAATCTCACCATTGTGGGAGGGGCAGAGCCACAAACTACTGGGGGGAATCTCACCATTGTGGGAGGGGCAGAGCCACAAACTACTGGGGGGAATCTCACCATTGTGGGAGGGGCAGAGCCACAAACTACTGGGGGGAATCTCACCATTGTGGGAGGGGCAGAGCCACAAACTACTGGGGGGAATCTCACCATTGTGGGAGGGGCAGAGCCACAAACTACTGGGGGGAATCTCACCATTGTGGGAGGGGCAGAGCCACAAACTACTGGGGGGAATCTCACCATTGTGGGAGGGGCAGAGACACAAACTACTGAGGGGAAATCTCACCATAATAATGGTGAGATTTCCCCTCAACATTCTGCAAATCTTTGTTGCATGGGGCTGTATGTTTCTATCTTCAGACACAAACTACTGGGGGAAATCTCACCATTGTGGGAGGGGCAATCTCACCACTGTGGGAGGGGCAGACACAAACGACTGGGGGAAATCTCTCCATTGTGGGAGGGGCAATCTCACCACTGTGGGAGGGGCAGACACAAACGACTGGGGGAAATCTCTCCATTGTGGGAGGGGCAATCTCACCACTGTGGGAGGGGCAGACACAAACGACTGGGGGAAATCTCTCCATTGTGGGAGGGGCAATCTCACCACTGTGGGAGGGGCAGACACAAACGACTGGGGGAAATCTCTCCATTGTGGGAGGGGCAATCTCACCACTGTGGGAGGGGCAGACACAAACGACTGGGGGAAATCTCTCCATTGTGGGAGGGGCAATCTCACCACTGTGGGAGGGGCAGACACAAACGACTGGGGGAAATCTCTCCATTGTGGGAGGGGCAATCTCACCACTGTGGGAGGGGCAGACACAAACGACTGGGGGAAATCTCTCCATTGTGGGAGGGGCAATCTCACCACTGTGGGAGGGGCAGACACAAACGACTGGGGGAAATCTCTCCATTGTGGGAGGGGCAATCTCACCACTGTGGGAGGGGCAGACACAAACGACTGGGGGAAATCTCTCCATTGTGGGAGGGGCAATCTCACCACTGTGGGAGGGGCAGACACAAACGACTGGGGGAAATCTCTCCATTGTGGGAGGGGCAATCTCACCACTGTGGGAGGGGCAGACACAAACGACTGGGGGAAATCTCTCCATTGTGGGAGGGGCAATCTCACCACTGTGGGAGGGGCAGACACAAACGACTGGGGGAAATCTCTCCATTGTGGGAGGGGCAATCTCACCACTGTGGGAGGGGCAGACACAAACGACTGGGGGAAATCTCTCCATTGTGGGAGGGGCAATCTCACCACTGTGGGAGGGGCAGACACAAACGACTGGGGGAAATCTCTCCATTGTGGGAGGGGCAATCTCACCACTGTGGGAGGGGCAGACACAAACGACTGGGGGAAATCTCTCCATTGTGGGAGGGGCAATCTCACCACTGTGGGAGGGGCAGACACAAACGACTGGGGGAAATCTCTCCATTGTGGGAGGGGCAATCTCACCACTGTGGGAGGGGCAGACACAAACGACTGGGGGAAATCTCTCCATTGTGGGAGGGGCAATCTCACCACTGTGGGAGGGGCAGACACAAACGACTGGGGGAAATCTCTCCATTGTGGGAGGGGCAATCTCACCACTGTGGGAGGGGCAGACACAAACGACTGGGGGAAATCTCTCCATTGTGGGAGGGGCAATCTCACCACTGTGGGAGGGGCAGACACAAACGACTGGGGGAAATCTCTCCATTGTGGGAGGGGCAATCTCACCACTGTGGGAGGGGCAGACACAAACGACTGGGGGAAATCTCTCCATTGTGGGAGGGGCAATCTCACCACTGTGGGAGGGGCAGACACAAACGACTGGGGGAAATCTCTCCATTGTGGGAGGGGCAATCTCACCACTGTGGGAGGGGCAGACACAAACGACTGGGGGAAATCTCTCCATTGTGGGAGGGGCAATCTCACCACTGTGGGAGGGGCAGACACAAACGACTGGGGGAAATCTCTCCATTGTGGGAGGGGCAATCTCACCACTGTGGGAGGGGCAGACACAAACGACTGGGGGAAATCTCTCCATTGTGGGAGGGGCAATCTCACCACTGTGGGAGGGGCAGACACAAACGACTGGGGGAAATCTCTCCATTGTGGGAGGGGCAATCTCACCACTGTGGGAGGGGCAGACACAAACGACTGGGGGAAATCTCTCCATTGTGGGAGGGGCAATCTCACCACTGTGGGAGGGGCAGACACAAACGACTGGGGGAAATCTCTCCATTGTGGGAGGGGCAATCTCACCACTGTGGGAGGGGCAGACACAAACGACTGGGGGAAATCTCTCCATTGTGGGAGGGGCAATCTCACCACTGTGGGAGGGGCAGACACAAACGACTGGGGGAAATCTCTCCATTGTGGGAGGGGCAATCTCACCACTGTGGGAGGGGCAGACACAAACGACTGGGGGAAATCTCTCCATTGTGGGAGGGGCAATCTCACCACTGTGGGAGGGGCAGAAACACAAACTACTGGGGGAAATCTCAGTTCAGCTCTATGTTTTGAGGAACATAATTTTTCTTCCAAGGAGTAAAACTAAAGCAACGCAAAAACAGGTAGAGGACTTTTCACTCTATAAACTCATTCATTAAGTTTGTGTCATGGCCACAGAGCCGTCCCTGAGAAATGTGCCACCCATGAAAAGTATGGCACCATGCAATTAGTTTTCACAGAAACCTGACATGGGCCCCTGAATGACATCCACATTCATTTTATCATCATCCTCTGCGAAATGCTGCAGCCTGAATCAATCAATTGGCCGCCAGACGCTGGGGGCCTTCGAGATGTTTCATCCTTTGGACCTTTTAGTAATTGCATCGTCTGCCATGTCGGTAGTTATGGCCTTGCCAAAACTTAAACGGTGTTGTGCTAAATGCTTTCCTGGAGGAATGTTTTCAGCAAATTCATCCAAATCGTTGTAGCCATTAAGGTTTATTATGGCATGGTTCGGGGTGATTTAATGCGCAGTTTAGGAATTGTTATAGCGCGTGTCCCCCCGTGTAGAGCTCAATTTAAGAAACTTCTCTTGGAACCTTCAGACTTGGTAAAATGTTTCCAAACGTCGATCTTGTCCCTGAGCCATGAGGAACTGTTTTCCCTTTGCGGGGCTACAATTATTGTGAAGTATATGGAGAGGCCGCCTCGTCTTGTGAACATATGCTTCCTATCACGTTGGCCAAAGGTTTTTCATTGGTCTCCGGAAGAGACTCCCTATAAAAACACTTTATATTTTATCTGCAGCCTTTGCTGAAAACACTGGGGTACATGTATGAAATACTTTCATGGCTGGCTTTTCTTCATTTACGTTATCTAGGGAAGTCGTTAAAATAAAGAGAAATGCATCCTCCATCTCCTGTATTTGGATTCTCCAGCTCGACAATAAATTGTTTCCTCTGCTTTGTAACTAAAGAGCACTTTGGGGAGGATTCTTGAGAAATATGACGAAAATAAGGAAAATTCATAGAAGTAATTGTGGAAATAATAGAGAGGGAAGTGCTTCATCGATTGGAAACGTTGGTCTGCAGCAGAGTTTTTTGCATGCAGTGAAGACCCCCCTCTAATTTCCAGGGCCCCTCCTCATGTCAGACCATTAAGAGACCATTAGGAGCCTGCAGACGGCAGTCTTATCTTATTACTTTAAATGCTCTCCAGTCCAGGCCATAAATCTAGGACACATTTCCTGATTCTCTCACAGTTCCGACTCAAGGTCCACTTTACTCCTCCTGGTCTCTGCTGGAGCAGCGATGAGTTATAGTATTGATACAGAGCACTCTTCATCCCTTTATAATAGGAAACGCCGCACTGCCTCGCCACGAGGACTGTGTGGTGTCTGATATGCCTTCTAATCCTGCTATCACGTTCTCTGAATTCATAGAAGGGCACTTTTACCATGGCTGCCAGCTAAACGCTGCTAGACAAACTCAGAAAATCAATGAAAAATCACAAACATCGTTTTGAAGACTCAATTTTTGCAAGCGCTGGGATTCAGTAATGACTCACAGAGCTATTTTTAAATTACAAACTAACTGAATTCATACAGCGAGCATGAGCAGGTGTATTTTTCAAAGCGCTGGTTGGCGGAATACTCTATCCTTAGCTGCGGTAGTAAGGAGAGTGAATCCAGCTTTTGTGGGGTAAATCTACGGTAGGTGCAGATGTCAGGAATTCAATCCTTGCACTGAGCTGTTGGAACTCACAAAGACTATCTTGCTGTCTTTGTCCCACTAGAGAGATTTCCTTTTACTTCCTGCCCTGGAGACACAACAGGAAATGAGAGGAGACCTCCCCGAAGTGAAGGGAATTCCCATCCTAAGCCATGCACTTAAGCCATGCAGCTGAACAAGATAAATCAATTGATTCCCCCATCCACAATAAAGAGCGTGGATGGAGGAATCTTACCTGTTGGCTAATGTGTTCTGACAGCCAGTGCCCAAAGCTGTCAGAATACCAGAACAGTGACTGCAGTCAGTGTTCAGCCGAAAATTTTCCACCTGGCTCTTTCAACAAGAATTGATTGAAAGGGAGTTTGGCTTCCTGCCCAGCACACTGATGTCACTAGTTGCCAGCAGGAGCTCGGCGGGCCACCAGCCAGAGAGTCCCACTCAGCTCCTGTCAATCAGTGACATCAGTGAGCTGGGCGGGAAGCCGGACAGGGCGTCACAGGTTGCTAGGAGCTCTTAGTAACTTGGGACGCTGTGGCCGCCCCCCACATACCTGCTGCCCACCAATGAGATGCCAGCTTATGGAGGGGCTATGTGTATAGCGAGCTTAAGGCAGCAGTTACCAGAGCTTTTGCCCCCAGTGGATGGTTAACCCTCACCACTTTCTGCAGCAACAAATTGCCCTTCAGTTTCTGTCTAGGTAATAATGGCCACCAGTACAGAGGGGTAAATAAACTTGACAAAAGGTTAAACCCCTTGCCACTCCATCCACAACTAAAAAAGACTTAAGACTTGTTCAACATTCTGCAAATCTTTGTTGCATAGGGCTGTATGTTTCTATCTTCATGTTGATTGGTCGAGATGAACAACACAATATGTGTTCGCAGTACTGATCTCCGTAGTACTATTGTGTTGACTTCACCAAAATCACCGGGCAGTGAGGCCCCCCACACACGAGTAAGTGCATTCAGCAAAGATCTGTGCTGACGGCATTCTGGTTGTAGGCTCATCCTGACTCACAGGCTCATATAACTAATGAATGCCATGACTAAACATATCAGCACACACTGACAGTGCTTCGTTCTCGGCGTACATCAAGTTTAGTGCAATCAGTGCGTACATTTAGTTGCAGTCAAGGAGAAAATAAGGTTAGGTACATATTCCAATTAATTCAGAAGCACGGTGTAAAAGTTCTGCATCGGTCCGCTCTGCACCGCAATAGATCTGGAAGTTCAGTTTGTAAAGTGATACAAAAAAAAATGGAACAAATACTGCAGTATGTGTTCATTTTAACATGGCATGAAGGTGATGCTGCTTTGAATGTCTGTTTATACCGAGCCACTCCGTACAAGCTCCTCTTTTCACGCTTTTGGTTCCATGGCCTCAATCAAAGTAAAGGCTACAAAAATTCCAAATACTGCTTCCTATATATCTTCCTATTTATGTAACCATAGACAGTAGGTGCTCCTTCAATAGCTGCGATTTTGGTACGGTTGTTAGAATTGGATGGACAAAAATATGTCTATGGAGTTTATTTGGCATAACTACCTCCGGGCCAGCCGTAGTAAAAAAAACGGCCGGCCGGGAGCTCTGTAGATCTGAGCGGGCGTCTTTAGAGACTGTCTGTAGAGCCGGCGGATCGCGTGTATTGGGTGCCGATCGGTGTCCCCCGCGGTCCCCCCCTGCCGTTGTCCCGCTGATCCCGGGCTCCGCTGTGCCACATATTTTGCTATCGCATAGGGGGGGTTTATTAGCCCCTGTATGTGATGGCAATAAAGTTTAGTGGAAAAAATTAAGTTCCCCCCCCCCAAAAAAAAATAAAAGTTACTCATAAAAAAAACAATTTTTAAAAAAAGTCTCCACCCATACATACACGCATGCAAACATGCGTCGGGGGCGCATACGTGCGAAAAAAGACAATTGCGCCCATTACGCCGCACATGTTACATATCGCCACGAACGTCGGAGTGAGAGCAATAATTCTAGGGCCATCAATCACTGATAACACTAAACTGATGAGCGGTAAAAGCTTTTAAAGTGTTGCCTATGGCCAATTTTGGGTATGGTAGTTTTCTGTGATTTCGCAGGTGCGCGCGACGTGACCCGATCTTTTACATTTTACCAAAAAACTGGGTAATAATAAATGTTTCCTAACATAATGTTAAAAAAACTTTTTTTTTTCAAAATTTTCTGTAATTTTTCCTAATTATAGTAGAAAAAAAAAACCCCAGTGATGTTTAAATACCACCAAAATAAAGCTCTATCTGTCCCCAAAAAAATGGTATAAAATTAATTTCAGTACAGCGTTGCATGACGCAATAAACGTCAGTCAAAGTACCACAGCGCTGAATACTGAAAAATGGCCTGGCCAGGAAGGGGGTCTAAACACCTGGTCTTGAAGTGGTTAAGAAGGATCGGATGGAGAATGATGCGTCTACGGAGTTCAGTTGGCTTAAGAAGGATCGGATGGAGAATGATGTGTCTATGGAGTTCAGTTGGTTTAAGTAGTATCGGATGGAGAATGATATGTCTACGGAGTTCAGGTTCAGTTGGCTTAAGAAGGATCGGATGGAGAATGATGTGTCTACGGAGTTTAGTTGGCTTAAGAAGGATCGGATGGAGAATGATACGTCTACAGAGTTTAGTTGGCTTAAGAAGGATCGGATGGAGAATGATGTGTCTATGGAGTTTAGTTGGTTTAAGAAGGATCGGATGGAGAATGAGGTGTCTACGGAGTTTAGTTGGTTTAAGAAGGATCGGATGGAGAATGAGGTGTCTACGGAGTTTAGTTGGTTTAAGAAGGATCGGATGGAGAATGATGTGTTTTTGGAGTTTAGTTGGTTTAAGAAGGATCGGATGGAGAATGATGCGTCTACGGAGTTTAGTTGGTTTAAGAAGGATCGGATGGAGAATGATGTGTCTACGGAGTTTAGTTGCTTTAAGAAGGATCGGATGGAGAATGATGTTTTCGGAGTTTAGTTGGTTTAAGAAGGATCAGATGGAGAATGATGTGTTTTCGGAGTTTAGTTGGTTTAACCTCCCTGGCGGTATGATTATTCAGGATTTTAGGTACCAAAAGTGGTACATTGTTTTTCAAGCAAATATGTTGTTTTACATTGTAGGCCTGTAGTTCTTAGTAAATCCTAGGAATAACTCACCTAAATCTGTCCAAACAAGAGTCCAGTAGACTCTGTTTTAGGTCAAAAGCGGTTTTAGATCAGGTAGAAAACAGCGATAGTAAATTAGAACTACTTGCAGAATTGAGTGATAGCGATTCGTTGGGAAATTCCTCAACAGACACGGAAAGTGAGGACAGCGAGGATTCTGCGACCGAGCTCAGTGATGTGCGAACTTGGTACTTTATTTACTGTGGTACGGATCAGGCAACCACCCAGAATTCCCATTTACTGGACCATTTTTTAAATTATTTTATTATCATTTTTTATAATTATTTATTATATTATAATTTCTTATAATTGTGAAAAAGTGTCAGGCAGGGCACTGGACAAAGCTCTAGGGACAAAATTGAAGTGAAATAGTTTGATACATAAGTGTAATCATAGCAGATTACATTGTATTGTGTGTATTCTGTGTACATTGCAACTTTTCACTTTTGAATTTCCCGCCGGCTGTGACGCCCGAAAACGAAACTAAAAGTCAGATGCCGGCTTTTAGTTTCATTTTCGGGCCGCGTACAGCAGAGGACGCCGCGGGCTCGCAGGGACAAGGTGAGTGTCACTTTTCTCTGCAGCCCCGAGTCTGGCTCGGGGTTACCGCTCCTAGCATTGAAAATGAACCCCGAGCCAGACTCGGGATTACCGCCAGGGAGGTTAAGAAGGATCGGATTGAGAATGATGTGTCTACGGAGTTTAGTTGTTTTAAGAAGGATCGGATGGAGAATGATGTGTTTTCGGAGTTTAGTTGCTTTAAGAAGGATCGGATGGAGAATGATGTGTTTTCGGAGTTTAGTTGGTTTAAGAAGGATTGGATAGAGAATGATGTGTCTATGGAGTTCAGTTGGCTTAAGAAGGATCAGATGGAGAATGATGCAGTAGCAGAAAGCAGTAGATATATGCAAAACGATAAAAAAAAACGTTTTCAAAGGGTTAATACTTACCTGTGTTTTCGCCGCGCGCTCCCGTCTGAACATCTCAAAATTTCTCGGGTGGCCACAAAGGATCTTGGGGCGGGCGCATGCGCAGTTCAGATGTTTGGCCGGGAGACGAGGAGAGACACAAGGTAAGTATATGGAGCAGCGTGCACCCACACAGACTCCGTGGGACATGAGCGAAGAGGACAGAAGAGTCAGCGCTGGATCGGAGACCTGCACCAGCGCTGGAGGGACAGCTGAAAAGGACAGTAAAGAAGAAGATGATCGGATTAAGATACATCATTTAAGGTAAGTCCTTGACTTTAATGTCACTTTAAGAACGATCAGCTGGAGAATGATGTGTCTATGGAGTTTAGTTGGCTTAAGAATGATTGAATGTAGAATTATGTGTCTATGGAATTTATTTGGCTTAAGAATGATTGAATGTAGAATTATGTGTCTATGGAATTTATTTGGCTTAAGAATGATTGAATGTAGAATTATGTGTCTATGGAGTTTATTTGGTTTAGGAAGGATTGGATGGAGAATGATGTGTCTATGGAGTTTAGTTGGCTTAAGAAGGATTGGATGGAGAATGATGTGTCTATGGAGTTCAGTTGGCTTAAGAAGGATCGGATGGAGAATTATGTGTCTATGGAGTTCAGTTGGCTTAAGAAGGATTGGATGGAGAATGATGTGTCTACGGAGTTTAGTTGGTTTAAGAAGGATCGGATGGAGAATTATGTGTCTATGGGGTTCAGTTGGCTTAAGAAGGATTGGATGGAGAATGATGTGTCTATGGAGTTCAGTTGGCTTAAGAAGGATTGGATGGAGAATGATGTGTCTATGGAGTTCAGTTGGCTTAAGAAGGATTGGATGGAGAATGATGTGTCTATGGAGTTCAGTTGGCCTAAGAAGGATTGGATGGAGAATGATATGTCTATGGAGTTCAGTTGCCCTAAGAAGGATCGGATGGAGAATGATGTGTCTATGGAGTTCAGTTGGCTTAAGTAGAATTCGGATGGCGAGTCATGTGTCTATGGAGTTCAGTTGCCCTAAGAAGGATTGGATGGAGAATTATGTATCTATGGAGTTCAGTTGCCCTAAGAAGGATTGAATGGTGAATGATATGTCTATGGAGTTCAGTTGCCCTAAGAAGGATTGGATGGAGAATGATATGTCTATGGAGTTCAGTTGGCTTAAGAAGGATTGGATGGAGAATGATGTGTCTATAGAGTTCAGTTGGCCTAAGAAGGATTGAATGGAGAATGATGTGTCTATGGAGTTCAGTTGATTTACGAAGAATTGGATGGAGAGTGATGTGTCTATGGAGTTCAGTTGGCTTACGAAGAATTGGATGGAGAGTGATGTGTCTATGGAGTTCAGTTGGCCTAAGAAGGATTGGATGGAGAATGATGTGTCTATGGAGTTCAGTTGGCCTAAGAAGGATTGGATGGAGAATGATGTGTCTATGGAGTTCAGTTGGCCTAAGAAGGATTGGATGGAGAATGATGTGTCTATGGAGTTCAGTTGGCCTAAGAAGGATTGGATGGAGAATGATGTGTCTATGGAGTTCAGTTGGCCTAAGAAGGATTGGATGGAGAATGATGTGTCTATGGAGTTCAGTTGGCCTAAGAAGGATTGGATGGAGAATGATGTGTCTATGGAGTTCAGTTGGCCTAAGAAGGATTGGATGGAGAATGATGTGTCTATGGAGTTCAGTTGGCCTAAGAAGGATTGGATGGAGAATGATGTGTCTATGGAGTTCAGTTGGCTTAAGAAGGATTGGATGGAGAATGATGTGTCTATGGAGTTCAGTTGGCTTAAGAAGGATTGGATGGAGAATGATGTGTCTATGGAGTTCAGTTGGCTTAAGAAGGATTGGATGGAGAATGATGTGTCTATGGAGTTCAGTTGGCTTAAGAAGGATTGGATGGAGAATGATGTGTCTATGGAGTTCAGTTGGCTTAAGAAGGATTGGATGGAGAATGATGTGTCTATGGAGTTCAGTTGGCTTAAGAAGGATTGGATGGAGAATGATGTGTCTATGGAGTTCAGTTGGCTTAAGAAGGATTGGATGGAGAATGATGTGTCTATGGAGTTCAGTTGGCTTAAGAAGGATTGGATGGAGAATGATGTGTCTATGGAGTTCAGTTGGCTTAAGAAGGATTGGATGGAGAATGATGTGTCTATGGAGTTCAGTTGGCTTAAGAAGGATTGGATGGAGAATGATGTGTCTATGGAGTTCAGTTGGCTTAAGAAGGATTGGATGGAGAATGATGTGTCTATGGAGTTTAGTTGGCTTAAGAAGGATTGGATGGAGAATGATGTGTCTATGGAGTTCAGTTGGCTTAAGAAGGATCGGATGGAGAATTATGTGTCTATGGAGTTCAGTTGGCTTAAGAAGGATTGGATGGAGAATGATGTGTCTACGGGGTTTAGTTTGTTTAAGATGGATGGAGAATTATGTATCTATGGAGTTCAGTTGCCCTAAGAAGGATTGAATGGTGAATGATATGTCTATGGAGTTCAGTTGCCCTAAGAAGGATTGGATGGAGAATGATATGTCTATGGAGTTCAGTTGGCTTAAGAAGGATCGGATGGAGAATGATATGTCTATGGAGTTCAGTTGGCTTAAGAAGGATTGGATGGAGAGTGATGTGTCTATGGAGTTCAGTTGGCCTAAGAAGGATTGGATGGAGAATAATGTGTCTATGGAGTTCAGTTGGCCTAAGAAGGATTGGATGGAGAATGATGTATCTATGGAGTTCAGTTGCCCTAAGAAGGATTGAATGGTGAATGATATGTCTATGGAGTTCAGTTGCCCTAAGAAGGATTGGATGGAGAATTATGTGTCTATGGAGTTCAGTTGGCTTAAGAAGGATCGGATGGAGAATGATATGTCTATGGAGTTCAGTTGGCTTAAGAAGAATTGGATGGAGAGTGATGTGTCTATGGAGTTCAGTTGGCCTAAGAAGGATTGGATGGAGAATAATGTGTCTATGGAGTTCAGTTGGCCTAAGAAGGATTGAATGGAGAATGATGTGTCTATGGAGTTCAGTTGCCCTAAGAAGGATTGAATGGTGAATGATATGTCTATGGAGTTCAGTTGCCCTAAGAAGGATTGGATGGAGAATGATATGTCTATGGAGTTCAGTTGGCTTAAGAAGGATTGGATGGAGAATGATGTGTCTATAGAGTTCAGTTGGCCTAAGAAGGATTGAATGGAGAATGATGTGTCTATGGAGTTCAGTTGATTTACGAAGAATTGGATGGAGAGTGATGTGTCTATGGAGTTCAGTTGGCTTACGAAGAATTGGATGGAGAGTGATGTGTCTATGGAGTTCAGTTGGCCTAAGAAGGATTGGATGGAGAATGATGTGTCTATGGAGTTCAGTTGGCTTAAGAAGAATAACATATTTCACATGAAAATCTACCGGTGTATACACTCAGCTTTACAGAGATCCTCGTCGTAGAGATTCTTTGCGCTAACGAGTTAAAAGTTGAGCTGGTCATACAGGTGGCAGGCGATCGAACATTCAATCCTGTTTTTTGTCAAAATCGGAAAGCAATCGAAGACATACAATGGTGGTTTCGATTGACCGCTAGGAGGTGGGATTGAATTTGCCACTGATCGAACTTGGAAAAATCTGTTAGCCTTCTACAAAATTGCCATAGATTTTTTTTTTCCCCCCAATAAACTGTTGAAGCTGTGATTTCACTCCCCAGTTTACTGATCAAATTCCACTGATCGATAGAACACATGGGTGTTAGATGGCTTAGTTTCTGGTGATTACTTGTGAACGTATGTATATTTCCTGGTGGATAGAAATTTGTTGACATGGACTGAAAATTACCCAGTGTATGGCTGGCTTTAGACTGGGCTTTTCGCCGAACTGTCTATTGTTTTCTGCATTCTATTACTAAACAAGATTGTGTGTATATTTGCAGTCTTGGGGGCAGCTGGGTTAGAACTGGATTTCTAGATAACATATGACTGCCAGTTTATGTCTGTGGACATCTCCCTTATTTATTACAGACATTTATACAGCACTGACAATTTACACAGTGCTTTACATAATGTACATTCACATCAATCGCTGCCCTCAAGGAGCTTACGACCTAAAGTTCCTATCACACACACACACACACACACACACACACACACACTAGGGCCAATTAAGACAGGAACTAATTAAACTACGAGCGTGTCTTTGGGATGTGGAAGGAAATGGGAGTACCGGGCGAAAACCCAAGCAAGCACAGGGAGAACATGCAAACTCCTTGCAGATAGTGTCCTGGTACATTTCAAGGTGAGTACCCCAGTACTCCAAGGCTAACCCTTATGTAGATTCTTATTGTGAAGCTCTACACTGCGATCTGTTCACCGGTACAGCGTGTTCTGAGGGCACATTTTGTGCCAGTCACCGAAGCCTGTTTACAGTTCTCCTTCCATTTGCTGGGGTGCCTCTGAAACAAATGGTTTTATTGCAATAAATAGGGGCCGCTGTCTTCCATTCTCTCCAAAACAGATGCCAGCTGAGCACAGATTCAATAAATCCACAAAGGAGACAAAAACCCAGAGCTTGCTTTCTAAAAAAAAAAAAATATATATAGTGTAAATCTTTTGTCACCTCCTGTAGTTCGTACTTGCAGAATAATGCTGAGAGCCAGTTTATCAAAGAGCAATCATTATAACAGGATGCCAATCAATAAAGATGTAAGGTGAGGATCTAATTTCTGTAACACGGAGATGTGTAAGTGGAGTAAGTGACAGAGCAACATGGAATCTGCCAGCGATTAGCTATGTTACATCGACTCTGCCAATCTTCTATCAGTTATGACATTTGCTGCTTACTCTTTATATTCACGGTTTGCCCGTGTGTTTATCCCGAGGAGCCTTGACGTGTTAGACTTGATTACCTCTTCTGGAAACATGCCTTTAAAGCACATGCACCGTGCTGTCATGTTTCCATGATCTCCAATTAAATACATTTATGAAATGTAACGGTTCGATGATGCGCGAGATCAAGAAGAAAAAAATACGGCCTAGAGATCGCGAAACCCGGCAACCATGGCCACTGCAACAAAATAGTCAAACACAATAAATTTGACTACAGAACAGCAAAACTGCCCAGGTGGCTGCAGTGAGGGGCAAGTTTCTGCACGTTGGCTGTGATGAACTACTGCTCCCCGGGGTATTTAACACACTTACAACCCTCTTGGCCCAGTGCCACCTTGTATACCTCCAGGGTCTCCAATAACAGAGGGTCCCTGATCAATCATTGTGTCACCATAGCGCCTGTTTGTCTTCTTGTGTTATCACAGCTGCTTCTCTCTGCTGTGGTTTGACTGGTGCAACTGGGAAATAATCTGTCTTCTCCTGGGCAGGTGGGTCGGTCATTTAACTCCATCTGTGCTAAAATACTCCAAGCTTATCACCATCTACAACACTTGATGTGTCAGACACGCTTCACAGTTTGGTGCCGGAAGCATTACGCTGGGTGACACAAATGCAGACAGATCGCATTCCTCACAAAGCAACATAGAAAAGCATTTTATCTTAATTGTTACTTGTAAAAAAGGATGTACAAATTATTGAGGAGTTGCACCATCTGCAGTTAATCACTTCATATGCGGGTCAGCAGTATCTTTATCATACATCAATGAGCTTGCTTTACATGGCCTTCATAATTGCAGCATTAGAAATGCAAAAGTGCAGCCGCCGAACAACGTAGCAAATCGCTGTGCCTCCTGATTCTTTATGTATGTGAAAATAATCTCCCCCATCTTCACGGCAAGTGGTGAATGGCAAATACTGTTGTGTCTGTGAATTGAACATTCCAACAATGCCTGGAGTTGGAGACAATGTCAGTCCTGGTATTCAGAACGAAGACTGATTTTTTTTTTTAAGTACCAGAAATAGGGATAAAAAAAGAGGATTATGAAAAGACAAATCTATAGCAATAAATGACAACAAAATTACTACTACAGTGACAGCAAGAAGAACCCACTCAAGACAAGGCATGCATGGGTACAAACGGGTTCACATGGAACATTTTAAAGAAATAAGACAATTAATAAAGACATGATTGGCCACACAGAATGTATTCACTGATATGATATGATTGCACAGGGATTGCCAATGGAAACGTTGTGCAATCTGCTTTATAACATGTGATTTCTGTTGTGAATTGCATACAGCAAGTTTAACATATAAAAGACATAGGCAAGTTTTTTTTACAATTGGTAAACAACACGTAGTAGAAATAGCAGGGGAAGCA
>NW_017307165.1:344798-364332 GCF_000935625.1 Nanorana parkeri | reverse complement strand
TTAAGAAGGATTGGATGGAGAATGATGTGTCTATGGAGTTCAGTTGGCTTAAGAAGGATTGGATGGAGAATGATGTGTCTATGGAGTTCAGTTGGCTTAAGAAGGATCGGATGGAGAATTATGTGTCTATGGAGTTCAGTTGGCTTAAGAAGGATTGGATGGAGAATGATGTGTCTACGGAGTTTAGTTGGTTTAAGAAGGATCGGATGGAGAATTATGTGTCTATGGAGTTCAGTTGGCTTAAGAAGGATTGGATGGAGAATGATGTGTCTATGGAGTTCAGTTGGCTTAAGAAGGATTGGATGGAGAATGATGTGTCTATGGAGTTCAGTTGGCCTAAGAAGGATTGGATGGAGAATGATATGTCTATGGAGTTCAGTTGCCCTAAGAAGGATCGGATGGAGAATGATGTGTCTATGGAGTTCAGTTGGCTTAAGTAGAATTCGGATGGCGAGTCATGTGTCTATGGAGTTCAGTTGCCCTAAGAAGGATTGGATGGAGAATTATGTATCTATGGAGTTCAGTTGCCCTAAGAAGGATTGAATGGTGAATGATATGTCTATGGAGTTCAGTTGCCCTAAGAAGGATTGGATGGAGAATGATATGTCTATGGAGTTCAGTTGGCTTAAGAAGGATCGGATGGAGAATGATATGTCTATGGAGTTCAGTTGGCTTAAGAAGGATTGGATGGAGAGTGATGTGTCTATGGAGTTCAGTTGGCCTAAGAAGGATTGGATGGAGAATAATGTGTCTATGGAGTTCAGTTGGCCTAAGAAGGATTGGATGGAGAATGATGTATCTATGGAGTTCAGTTGCCCTAAGAAGGATTGAATGGTGAATGATATGTCTATGGAGTTCAGTTGCCCTAAGAAGGATTGGATGGAGAATGATGTGTCTATGGAGTTCAGTTGGCCTAAGAAGGATTGGATGGAGAATGATGTGTCTATGGAGTTCAGTTGGCCTAAGAAGGATTGGATGGAGAATGATGTGTCTATGGAGTTCAGTTGGCCTAAGAAGAATTGGATGGAGAGTGATGTGTCTATGGAGTTTAGTTGTTTTAAGAAGGATTGGATGGAGAATGATGTATCTATGGAGTTCAGTTGGCTTAAGAAGGATTGGATGGAGAATGATGTGTCTATGGAGTTCAGTTGGCTTAAGAAGAATAACATATTTCACATGAAAATCTACCGGTGTATACACTCAGCTTTACAGAGATCCTCGTCGTAGAGATTCTTTGCGCTAACGAGTTAAAAGTTGAGCTGGTCATACAGGTGGCAGGCGATCGAACATTCAATCCTGTTTTTTGTCAAAATCGGAAAGCAATCGAAGACATACAATGGTGGTTTCGATTGACCGCTAGGAGGTGGGATTGAATTTGCCACTGATCGAACTTGGAAAAATCTGTTAGCCTTCTACAAAATTGCCATAGATTTTTTTTTTCCCCCCAATAAACTGTTGAAGCTGTGATTTCACTCCCCAGTTTACTGATCAAATTCCACTGATCGATAGAACACATGGGTGTTAGATGGCTTAGTTTCTGGTGATTACTTGTGAACGTATGTATATTTCCTGGTGGATAGAAATTTGTTGACATGGACTGAAAATTACCCAGTGTATGGCTGGCTTTAGACTGGGCTTTTCGCCGAACTGTCTATTGTTTTCTGCATTCTATTACTAAACAAGATTGTGTGTATATTTGCAGTCTTGGGGGCAGCTGGGTTAGAACTGGATTTCTAGATAACATATGACTGCCAGTTTATGTCTGTGGACATCTCCCTTATTTATTACAGACATTTATACAGCACTGACAATTTACACAGTGCTTTACATAATGTACATTCACATCAATCGCTGCCCTCAAGGAGCTTACGACCTAAAGTTCCTATCACACACACACACACACACACACACACACACACACTAGGGCCAATTAAGACAGGAACTAATTAAACTACGAGCGTGTCTTTGGGATGTGGAAGGAAATGGGAGTACCGGGCGAAAACCCAAGCAAGCACAGGGAGAACATGCAAACTCCTTGCAGATAGTGTCCTGGTACATTTCAAGGTGAGTACCCCAGTACTCCAAGGCTAACCCTTATGTAGATTCTTATTGTGAAGCTCTACACTGCGATCTGTTCACCGGTACAGCGTGTTCTGAGGGCACATTTTGTGCCAGTCACCGAAGCCTGTTTACAGTTCTCCTTCCATTTGCTGGGGTGCCTCTGAAACAAATGGTTTTATTGCAATAAATAGGGGCCGCTGTCTTCCATTCTCTCCAAAACAGATGCCAGCTGAGCACAGATTCAATAAATCCACAAAGGAGACAAAAACCCAGAGCTTGCTTTCTAAAAAAAAAAAAATATATATAGTGTAAATCTTTTGTCACCTCCTGTAGTTCGTACTTGCAGAATAATGCTGAGAGCCAGTTTATCAAAGAGCAATCATTATAACAGGATGCCAATCAATAAAGATGTAAGGTGAGGATCTAATTTCTGTAACACGGAGATGTGTAAGTGGAGTAAGTGACAGAGCAACATGGAATCTGCCAGCGATTAGCTATGTTACATCGACTCTGCCAATCTTCTATCAGTTATGACATTTGCTGCTTACTCTTTATACTCACGGTTTGCCCGTGTGTTTATCCCGAGGAGCCTTGACGTGTTAGACTTGATTACCTCTTCTGGAAACATGCCTTTAAAGCACATGCACCGTGCTGTCATGTTTCCATGATCTCCAATTAAATACATTTATGAAATGTAACGGTTCGATGATGCGCGAGATCAAGAAGAAAAAAATACGGCCTAGAGATCGCGAAACCCGGCAACCATGGCCACTGCAACAAAATAGTCAAACACAATAAATTTGACTACAGAACAGCAAAACTGCCCAGGTGGCTGCAGTGAGGGGCAAGTTTCTGCACGTTGGCTGTGATGAACTACTGCTCCCCGGGGTATTTAACACACTTACAACCCTCTTGGCCCAGTGCCACCTTGTATACCTCCAGGGTCTCCAATAACAGAGGGTCCCTGATCAATCATTGTGTCACCATAGCGCCTGTTTGTCTTCTTGTGTTATCACAGCTGCTTCTCTCTGCTGTGGTTTGACTGGTGCAACTGGGAAATAATCTGTCTTCTCCTGGGCAGGTGGGTCGGTCATTTAACTCCATCTGTGCTAAAATACTCCAAGCTTATCACCATCTACAACACTTGATGTGTCAGACACGCTTCACAGTTTGGTGCCGGAAGCATTACGCTGGGTGACACAAATGCAGACAGATCGCATTCCTCACAAAGCAACATAGAAAAGCATTTTATCTTAATTGTTACTTGTAAAAAAGGATGTACAAATTATTGAGGAGTTGCACCATCTGCAGTTAATCACTTCATATGCGGGTCAGCAGTATCTTTATCATACATCAATGAGCTTGCTTTACATGGCCTTCATAATTGCAGCATTAGAAATGCAAAAGTGCAGCCGCCGAACAACGTAGCAAATCGCTGTGCCTCCTGATTCTTTATGTATGTGAAAATAATCTCCCCCATCTTCACGGCAAGTGGTGAATGGCAAATACTGTTGTGTCTGTGAATTGAACATTCCAACAATGCCTGGAGTTGGAGACAATGTCAGTCCTGGTATTCAGAACGAAGACTGATTTTTTTTTTTAAGTACCAGAAATAGGGATAAAAAAAGAGGATTATGAAAAGACAAATCTATAGCAATAAATGACAACAAAATTACTACTACAGTGACAGCAAGAAGAACCCACTCAAGACAAGGCATGCATGGGTACAAACGGGTTCACATGGAACATTTTAAAGAAATAAGACAATTAATAAAGACATGATTGGCCACACAGAATGTATTCACTGATATGATATGATTGCACAGGGATTGCCAATGGAAACGTTGTGCAATCTGCTTTATAACATGTGATTTCTGTTGTGAATTGCATACAGCAAGTTTAACATATAAAAGACATAGGCAAGTTTTTTTTACAATTGGTAAACAACACGTAGTAGAAATAGCAGGGGAAGCAGTGCTGAGCAACTATTTGTACATCTTCCCCATATGGTATTTTGGACAAAACAGAAAATGGCTTACAGGAAGGCCCTTTGCTGTGGTCATAGAGCAACTGACTCACTTCTGCCAAAAAAAAAAAACACAACACCTAGCTGGCATCATGATAGGACAGATACACAGATAGAAAGTAAGTAGACATGCACATATTTTGGGTAATCTTTGTGGTCAGGGTACATTTCATGATGTGGATTTTTTGTGAATATTTTAGCAACACCAAGTTTACAATTATAGAAGCAGGCATCAAAAGAAATGTGGCCTAAGGTATGTGGACATCCTTCCAAATGATGGAGTTCAGGTATTTTCAGTGAAGCATACTGCTAATGCTTCTGCATACAACGACATTTTAGACAACTGTGAGTATTTAACCTCCTGGTAATAGTTTGGGGGAGACCCTTTTCTGTACCAGCATGACTATGCCAGTGTGCCCAAAGACAGCTCCATAGAGACATGGTTTGACCTGTATGGTGTGGCCTGCACAGAGCCCATACCTTAACTACTGAACACCTTTGGGATAATTCGGAACAGCAACTGAGAGCCAGGTCTTCTCGTCCGACATCTATACCTTACAAAAGCTCTTTTGGCTAAATGGGCACAAATGCCCTTAGTCACACTCCAATGTCTTGCGAAAAACCTTCCCAGAAGAGTGAAGAACATTATAGGTGCAAAGGAGGGCAATTCCATATTAAAAGACATGCAGTGTATCATGAATGCTGCTGCCAGACTCATCCATATTACCAACAGTTCAGTGTCTGCCGCCCCTCTCTGCCAATCCCTCCACTGGCTCCCAATTGCCCAATGAATAAAATTCTAAATACTAACAACAACATACAAAGCCCTCTACAACTCTGCCCCAACCTACATCACCGACCTCATCTCAAAATATCACCCAAACCGTCCTCTCCGATCCTCTCAAGACTTCCTGCTCTCTCATTACCTCCTCCCATGCTCGCCTCCAGGACTTCTCCAGAGTGTCCCCCATCCTCTGGAACCCCTTACCCCAATCTGTCCGCCTATCTCCTACACTGCCCACCTTTAGGCGATCCTTAAAAACCCATCTCTTCAGGGAAGCCTAGCTCATCTCAACATAACTGCCTTTTACTTCTTCCAATAACTCAATCCAAACAATTATTACCTTTTGTATCACTTGCCCCTGCTACTAGATTGTAAGCTCTCACGAGTCGGGCCCTCCTAACCCTATTGTACTGAAACTGTATTGTATTGTAAATTGTATTGTAACTGTACTGTCTCCTCCATTTTGTAAAGCGCTGCGCACATTGTTGGCGCTATATAAATCCTGTGCAATAATAATAATAATAATACAGGGTTATTCATGAAAGGGAGAAGAGTTTGGAGATGGCCGGAGAAGTGAACAATCTAGTCCAAAACAGCTGATTTGGAAAAAGTCTCTAATTCAGCTCACTTTACAGTTCAGTTATGTTGTCCTAGATTTTTAACTTCTCCTGCCTTCTCCAAACTCTTCACCCTTTTGTGAATAACCCTGTTGGTTTTGGAATGGGAGTCTGACCATCTTATATAGATGTGATGGTCAGGTGTCCCCAAACGTTTGCCATGTAGACATTACACTTCCCTGAAGTCCATTCACCAGATCCCATATTTTGTATGACTTATAAGATTCATCCTCTTAGAAATCAAAACACATTCTTCCATTCCATCCATGATCTGCTGCAATTTGTTGTATAACTCATCCAATTCAAATCTGTGATGTGCAGAATGTTTTTCTTTTATCGCCACAAGCCTGTCATCCGCAGAACAAAACCAGCAAGTTGCATCGCACTTAAATTATCCCCATTTCAAGTCAGTGGTCTGCAAACGACAGCAGCAGCGTATACAGGAGTCAGTAATTCTCAATGCTGGAAAGCAGGGCTGGAGATGAACACATTGCAGCCTCCAATACTGCTAGTCTGATCTGTTCTGTATTTTTTTTTAATTCTTTGTTCTGAAACCAATTTTGCTGTCATTCCATTATTCAGTGAGCAGGAATGCTCATCATAATAGAGAACATTTTCCTGGCCATGACGAGAGAGATCTCACATTACGAACCGTCTCTTCCAAACCTTGTAATGTTATTATTACCTAACTCTACATATCGGGCATTGGCAAGCTGTGCACTGTGTCTCCCATATTTCCGAAATGTTGTTCTTGTACTAGATGTGTGATTTTCAGGATTGTCTCTGGTTGCTGACCTTTCCATCCTATTATGAGTCAGGAGACAAAACTCTTTGAGTCACCTGTAATGTACAATATTCCAGCTCAGTATGAGAGCGATTCTCATCAGCATATAAATAGCTGTGGTTTTAATCGTGTTTTCTCCAGAAAGACGCACACTCCACTCGCACATTGTGCTTGATTTCTGCAATGTGCATTTCAAGCCTCCTTTAGTCAGCTGCCAGGGCATACCATCCCATTTAAACATCGACAATGCTTTCTTTATACAACAAAATTCTCATGTATATAGAGCGACGTGTTTGTTTTAGCTGTTACTCAATAACCCAAAGGATACCTGTCTGCATAGAGCATAAACCATTACCCGTTCATGCTTGAATAGTCTGGCCCATATCTGTTCAGCTGATTAATTACACAATGAATATCTGCACCTCGTGGAATAAGCCAACCAGTTGTTCTTCCCTCAACAAAATCACTCATATCTTTTGAATAAATTGGTTCAACGTCTATCTGCTTGCAGAAATACAACACCGAATAGGTTTTAAATGTATTCTGGATATAAAAGCGGTGTCTTCCACCTGAAGACATACTTTTTGCATTAATAAATAAGGTCTAGTTAAAAAAATGCATAATTTTTTAATTAAAAAATGTGCATTGTTAAAAAAGGAGGCTTGTATACTACGAGCACTTCAGCTAGACCTAATATGTGAAAACAATGCGACATTCATCCCCAAATGATGAGCGCTAGTAGTGCTCACTGGTAGAAATATTTTGGAAAACCGGTGCGGCCACCAACAGAATTTCTTCTAAAAAAAATATCCACTGAATTTGAGGGAAAAACTGCAGCATGACCCAGAGTGACATAAATCCAAGAGGAGAACACTTGGATCTCTTGCAAACAGTCCTTTGTTCAAGATCTACCCATGGACACCCTCAGATTAGGAAATACCATGTCCTTTTCTCTAGTTGATATGCTCCCCCTACACTCATTATCGGACTCCAATCTACAGACCAACAAAACTACCTGGCCTACCCAAGGTTTAAATCATCCACAGTTCTCTGAAGATGCCATGACTACAGAAGTTGATGGGAGATGTAGACACAGCCTGGTACTGACTATGCCAGGCCCTGAGAACTTCCATTAGTCAACTTCTGAAATCTGTTCTACTCTTTAGGAGTTTGATAAGAAGGTAAGGCCACAATATGGAGTTTTCTGATAATATCACAGTTCCCATGGTGTCTACACAGTGCATAATGATGAAAACGTAACAAATTGTGAGTGTGCACATATTTTTCAATCATCCCTTGGATCTGCTGACTGCCAGCTCATGCCTGTGGCCTAAAAGGTACCACCATAGACACATCCGCCTCTATCAGCCAGCAGGGTGGATCTCGACAGTATTGTCGGGATCTGTCCCGGCTGCGGCGCTCTCAGCATATATATGCTGGGGGGAATTTATCAATTGCAAAAGTTTTAGCCTCTTAGATCATTTTTTTTAATGTGCAAATCTGTCTTTTAACATGTGCACCTGTTTCGACCAGAGCTTGCACTGTTTTTCCAATTGCACGTGTTTTGCGCCTGTTTTCATCTGCACTTGTCCTGCGGCTGTCTGAAACTGGAGCATCACCTAAGAAAACAATTGCAACTTAAGAAGTCTTCTTTAAGAAGCGCCAGTTAAGCTTTTTGCCTGGAATTACAAGTCTTCTTTGCTGGAGTCTATTAAACCTCATTTATCAACAACATTACAGAAGCAACATAAATCTGGAGCAAAGTGCGTCAAATATATTTTGTGCAAGTTCAATCATTCGCAATTGCTATGATAAATTCCCCCCACTGAGTTAGTATATACTCCTCCAGTGACCCTAAAGAGAACTTTGGAATAAATAAAATTACCCCAGAGTTCTCTTAGAAGGTACTTGAATGCATTTGTAAGATTTAACATCTGAGTTTAGTGTCACTTTAAGTAAAGAACAGGATTTTTAACATCTGAAAATCTTCTTCAGCCATTCTGCATTTGAGAAGGACATATGCCTCTGACATACCCGCTAAGAGTCGAGCAGCCAAGGAAAATTCCTCTCACAAGAATCATTCTACACCCACTCTGGTATCCTTGTATATAGTGTCAAACATACACCAACAGAAATATTGTACAGCGCCATCTCAAACTTATATAGACGTCAAGGTCACATGAAGATCTGGCTTTAAAGAGGTTATGAAAGATCAAAAAGGATCAGCACAGGCCTAAGGAAATGTCTGCTGGTCACCTCTTGCCTGACAGCCTTTGGACTCTTGAGAATAAGCATGCATAAATATATGCGCATTAAGTACAAAAAAATCTCCTGGCAGCCAGACTGTCTGTCAAAGTGTTAAAGGCTGAATTGGTCTGTTATGATGCTATTATGTTTAATGCGGGTGCAGAGCATGTGGATATACTTCTGCATCCAGTAACATGACATACTTTTCCATCGTGCAAATTGCCCCCATTTTCAAGGGTAAAATCCACAGCTGTTGCTCAGCAATGGGTGCTTTAGTGAGCGTTGTGAAACCGAGTGATGTCTATCACCGCGCTAAATAAACATACAGATACCTCATAAATAACTCAACCAGTATCTGTCCTCAGTCTGAATAAACCCAGCCGGCATATTTCCAGCACAAAATAACAGTCAGGATCTACCCTTTCCCTGAATAAACAAGCAGACGTTAGTAACCTTGTAGATAAGCCGAGCAATATCTATTCTCTGTATGCATTTCCCATCCAATATCTCACAGTCCCCAAATGAAATGAACAATATCAACGTCTGGGCTGACCCTTGTTATATAAAAGCTGACACTCGTCCTCCAGTGGAATTGACCATCCAGCACAATCCCATCACTAAATAAAATGAACAATTATCTGACCGGTCACTGAATTACACATCCGTTCCTGAAATAAAAAGGACCGAAATCCGTTCCTTTGTACACAAACTGAAGACGTTCGGAGAAAAAAAAAAAAGCAAGAGCCAGTTATCTGTTCTCTCACTTAATAAACAGATTTGTATTTGCCTATTTGCTGGATAAATTGACCAATATCTTCGACATGAATTGGAGCAGAGCCTGAAAACGGCTGGAAGGCCTTTGCTTACGGCGGTCTGCCTGCAGAGAATGGGTTCCTTATTGAGTCCACTTTTAGACCATATTATCAGTTTCTTTTCTGCGATGAGGACTCTGTGGGTTTAGTAGGGATTATTTGTTTTTACCTTTTTATATGGCAGTCGCTGTAGGCAGCTTAGCGGTAGGCTAAAGGTCTGAGGTCTGAATTGATAGCCAGAGCTTTAAATTGCAGATGTGGGTTTACATATCCACTTTCATTGCCTAATCTTCCTGTTTAATTTACAGTGAAGCGTAGCACTACTCTGGTGTAATTAGGGATGCACCGATACTAAGTACCGTACTAGTTACAAGTAGAAGTACAGATACTTTTCCAGCTCGAAGACTAGACTAGAGAAAAATTCAAAATATAAGTGATGCACCGATACCAGTTTTGCAAGTACAAGTACTGATACTTGCCCAAGTATTCACAGATACAAGTACTGATACATTTTTTTTTTGTCATGTGACAGTTTTTCTAAAACAATACAGACTAATGATTTAAGGACAGTGGTGGAGCCCCAGAGCCAGGTCCCAGCTGCAACCTCTGCAACCCTGGTAGTTCTCATGAAAATGCCAAGTATCTGCACTGGTATCTGAACTGGTATCTGAACATCCCTAGTTGTAATGCATGATGTAAGGTGTGAGCAGCAAGATACTGCAGCTTTGCTCAGCTGCATCACACCATTCACCAGGGAAAAGGGTCCATAAAGTGACATCCAGACGTAGAAGGATTTTACTGTGAAGCAATAGGCCAGGTTAGCAGTGGTATTAAAGTGCCCTCATGCTACAGGTTAGGATGGTGGTGGTCAACTTACCTTATGTAGTGGGCCAAACGTCTGACCCCTGAAATCACCAAAGGGCTACATATAGTATTCAATGTATTGAATGTAATGTTACAGACAGAAGTCAGAGACTGCAGGCATGAAACAGGATATGGTCAGAGGCTACACACATGCTGCAGGAGATGGTCATAGACTGTTGACATGGAACAGGAGATGGTCAGAGACTACTGCATGCTACAGGAGATGGTCAGAGATTACATACATGCTACAGGAGATGGTCAGAGACTGCAGGCATATTAGAGGAGATGGTCAGAGACTGCACACATACTAAAAGAGATGATCAGAGTCTGCAGACATAGTACAGGAGATGGTCAGAGACTGCAGACATACTAAAGAAGATAGTCAGAGACTACAGATATGCTACAAGAGTTGGTCAAAGACTGCAAACATATTACAGTCGATGGTCAGAGACTGCAGACATGCTACAAGAGATGATCAGAGATTCCAGACATACTACAAGAAATGGTTAGAGACTGCATGCATATTACGGGAGATGGTCCGAGACCGCAGCCATGCTACATGAGATGGTCAGAGACTGCAGACATGCTACAGGAGATGATCAGAGACAGCAGACATACTACAGGAGTTGTTGGAAACTGGGGATTTACTGGGTCATAGCATGGAGACACATTACACGAGACTGCTAGAGACCACTACTACTGTAGCCCATTTTCAAATGAACGCTTCCACATTTCTGCTCCCTACATCCCCCTTAATATGTACATGTGACGCATTTAATATTATCCAAAATCCAGTGTACCCATCGCACTCCTGACCGAATAATACCCTTAGAGTCGGGTTGGTGCCAAAGTGACTGCAGACGCCTCTGCAATCCAAGATAAGTATATGTATAAAGTCACTCGCACTCCAATAGAATTTCAAGTCAAAAACGGTTTATTGACTCGATTGCTGTCACATCATAAAGCAATATGATGTGATAGCAATCGAGTCAATGAACCGTTTTTGACTTGAAATTCTATTGGAGTGTGAGTGACTTTATACATATACATTTAATATTATTTCTCAGTAGTATAAATGATCAATGGAAAAAGAGAGGGGGGGAGAGAAGAGAGAGAGAGGGAGAGAGGAGAGAAAAGAGGGGGAGAGAGAGAGAAGAAGAGAGAGAGAAGAGAGCAGAGAAAGAGAGGAGACATCAGAGACCAGCGAGAGAGAGAAAGAGGGAGAATAGAGAGGGGAGAGAGAGAGAAAATGGATGGACAGCATGAACAGTTAAAATTGTGAAAGAAATAAACCAAACCATTTACCTCCTAGAAGCCAGTCTAAACGATATTTCACTACTATCTTTAAGGGTCCCGGGGACTGCCCAATAGGAAGAGCTGAAGGGCCGCAGGTTGGATAATAGAGGGTTAGGGTGTGGGGTGTTAAATTGCCCATAGAAGGCCATGAATTCTCATACGATACAGAAGACAGTGAAGATGATCACATTTGTACGGACAAGTTAGAATCTTTCTTTTGATTGTCTTTGGCTTTAGACGGTGACAACATCCAACCGCCTAAAACACAATTGTCAGACCATGCAGAGTGAGTAAAGAATGTGGGAAAATGACTGTGAACATCTTGCCTGATTATGACTGTGAGTGCTGACATAAACGGTAAACAGTCTCTCTAACATATGCTTGCTGTGGAAGAGAAAAGTGGAATGGTTCTGTTATCAACATTGTAGAAGCTAAAACATTTCCTCCTGTGTTTCTGCCACCTTTGGAGCATCTTTCAGGCCATCTTCTGTCTGCCCTTTGATTATGACGTGCCAGAGTGCAAACCAAAGACATCACAAAGCATGAGATTGTCATAAGCCATTACGGCCCAAGCTGGAGATCGTGTGCAGTGTGTCCCCTGTGGAGGTACATATGTACTTATCTTTAGCTGTAGGTCAGGAGCATAGTTTTCTCATAAAGCATTAGACTCGTACTCGTGCATTAGTGTGAAACAAATGGAATCTGAGAGTTGTTTTGGGTATTGAGGGTAGGGGTGGGGGTGAATACGTGGTAGGAAATAGGGTGTAGCGTGAGATTATAGGGGTATAGTCAGGCCTGGATTGCCCACAAGGCCAGGCCTCGGGGCGGCAGCGGCGAGGAGTCCCCCGACAGCCGGAACATACAGTTCCGGGCACCAAGTTGCCTTCTACATTTAGTCCTGCTTTGGGAAGGCAGGACTAAATGTAGTGTGGGGAATCCGCTCGCTCGTTAACAAGTGATTGCGGCGATGTCGGTGCTGCCGTCCGTCCTAACCCTGCCCCCCCCACCTACCTCTCTCTGCTGGCTCTGTCTTTGGGATTCCGTCCTCCCCTCGGCCGCCGAGTCTGTCTCCTGATAAAAAATAAAAAAAATAATAAGAAATAATAATTAAATGAAAAAAATAAAATGATTAAAAAGTAAAAAATAATATTAAAAAATAATAAGAAAATAATTATAAAAAATAGATAAACAATAATAAGATAGAAAATAATAAAAAAATAAAAAAAGTAAACGACAAGCTAAAAATGTAAAAAATAAATAAAAATAAAAAAAAGTGATAAAAAAGTAAGAAAAATAAAGAAACAAAAAAAATAGAACTAACCCTGCCGCCCCTGCCATCCGGTTGCCATTTAAACAAAAAAAATTAGAACTAACCCTGCCGCCCCTGCCATCCGGTTACCTTTCTCCGTTGATTTGGGGGGTTCGGTTGGCGGGGAGGAGGCGCATTGCGGAACCTGGCTTGGGGCGGCAGGGAGAGCAAATCCGGCCCTGGGTATAGTGTAAGGTATTAGGGGTGCAGTGAAAGGTAATAGGGGTATGATGTAAGATAACAGGAGTGCTGTGTAAGGTATTAAGGGTTCTGTTTGAAATAATAGGGGTGTGGTGCAAGGGAATAGGAGTACAGTGCAGGGAAAAAGGGGGTTGGTGTGGGGTAATAGGAGTAAAGTGTGAGGTAATAGGTAGCTGGTGTAAGAAAATACGGGTGCAATGTTGGGTAATAGGGGGTCAGTTTGAGGTAATAGGAGGTATGTAAAAGGAAATAGGAGCACAGTGTGGGAAAATAGGGGGTTCAGTGTGAGTTAATAGGGGTATAGTGTGAGGTTATGGAGGTAATAGTGGTATTAGTGGGTAGTAGGTCCCACCCCTGATGAAGTCACGCCCTTTGACATAACGTACGTAGGGTGGAGTAGAGGAGCTGAGCGATTTGCACACAGTGCCTGTGGCTGCTTACCAAATACCTCACTTTTATCTATGATATGTGAGTAGTATTCCTTTTTTTAATAAAGTCTAGTATCCTTTTAAAACCATCTGCACTACGAGTTTCCACTTTTTATTTTATCTGATGCATGGGCCATTCGGATGAACTGTCTGCTTCCAATTCCTGAGACTGCAAGAGAGTCTGTACCTGAGAGGAGGTAATCACTGGGAGGTATTCGGCATCAGGTGCTTCCTCTACCTGTTTCGAATTAGAGGAATAGCGCATACAGACCCTTGTGGGTCTCTGCTAAAGGTGAGGTGCATTCCAGAAGATTTCTCTGTTGATGGTCACAGGAGACTAAGTTTATTCTACATCCAATGTTTTATCTTCTATTTACTTAATGGACTATTGAAGATCCAGGATCATGGACATTTTTTAACCATTTATTATTTTCACTGGAGTGCAAGTTACACACATGCGTTTTTCTTGTCGGTATTCTTTGCACATTGCATCACATTGATTCACAGTTAATATTTAGTGCATTTGATTTTTCATTATGGATATTTTGTAGCAATTACATTTACACTAAGGTGCATGTTATATACATGCGTTTCTTTTTTGTTTTGCACTTTTTACACATTGTATCACATTACTCCAAGGTCAGTATCTACTATATCTGACACTTTGCGGTCTCATTCACACAGCGCGGCTTTTACCATTAATTTCATAGGTCATAGTAGTGGGCACCAATTTTTCTTGTAATAAAATTCTTGAAAACAATAAACATACACTGCCTGGCAAAAAAAAAGTCACACACCCTAATATTTCGATGGACCTCCTTTAGCTTTGATTACAGCTCACATTCGCCGTTGCATCGTTTTGATAAGCTTATGCAATGTCACAACATTTATTTCCATCCAGAGATGCATTCACTTTTCACCAAGATTTTGTAGTGATGATGATGGGAGAGTCGGACCACTGCGTTAAGTCTTCTCCAGCACATCCTAAAGATTCTCAATGGGGTTAAGGTCTGGACTCTGTGGTGGCCAATCCATGTGTGACAATGATGCTCCCGGAACCACTTTTTCACCATCTGAGCCCGATGAATCCTGGCATTGTCATCTTGGAATATGCTCAATGTGTCATCAGGTAAGAAAAAATCCATTGATGGAAAACCTGATCATTTAGTATATTCAGTTAGCAGATGACCTTTTTTTTGGGCACATAACGTTGCTGAACCTAGACCAGACCAACTAAAGCCACCTCCAATCATAGCACTGCCCCCAAAGGCTTGCGAAATAGGCACAAGGCATAACGGATGCATTACCTCACCCTCCTCTCTTATGATGTACCCATCACTTTGGAGCAGGGTAAATCTGGACTCATCAGACCACATGACCTTTTCCCATTAAGTCCAATCTTTATGGTCCCAGCAAACTAAAGCTTTTTGTTTTCCGTTTACCCTCACTGTTGCTTTTTTAACGATTTGATTTCACCAAACGTTTAAGTGATCTCACATCACGATCATTAAAGATTGTTTTCCGACCACGTTTCTTCCTCGAAGATGATGGTTCACCACTATCCTTCCAGGTTCTAATAAGGTTTTGGCCAGCTCCTAACTCAATTTTAGTAGCTTCAGCAATCTCCCTAGTTATGTTCTTTGATGCAAGCAAATAATTTGACCCTTCTGAAAGAGTTACATCTTTTTCCATGGCCACAAGATATGTCTTCTGACACGGTTGTTAAGGTAATGAGAAGCTACTCACCTCATCAGTTTGGGTTAAAGAACTTGTTGCCCGACTAAACATATTACTCGCTGCAGCCATTAACCAATGGAAGGCTCTTACCTATTTGCTTAGCTTAATCCAGGTGGTGACTCTTTTTTTTGGCTATGCAGTGTACACCCACGGGCCACTTTATTAGGTACACCGTACTAGTACTGGGTTGGACCCCCTTTTGCGTTCAGAACTGCTTAATTCTTCAAGGCATAGATTCAACAAGGTGTTGGAAACATTCCTTAGAGATTTTTGTCCATATTGACTTGATAGCATTATGGGCCCAAAGTATGCCAAGAAAATATCCCCCACAGCAATACACCACCACCACCAGCCTGAACCGCTGATACAAGGCAGTCAAACATGCAAGTCGATTCATGCATGGAAACCTCTGACATATGTATCTAAAAACCACCAAGGAGGGACTCAAGCCAGAATTGTGTCCTTGGTATTGTGTGAGGGTGATGAGACCCCCCTTGGCTGTTTATTGATCTGTGTCCCCATTAAATAGATTTGGCCCATCAAGCAACCAGGAAATCACCCCTAGCAATGGGTCTCACCACCACCATTCCACTTCACCACGTCTAGATGCCTAAATGCATTGAGTTGCTGCCATGTGATTGGCCGATTAGCAATTTGTGTTACCAAGCAATTGAACAGGTGTACCTAATAAAGTGGCCGATGAGTGTATATCTTACATAGAAAAACATAACATGAATAAATGAATACATACATATTTATTTAAAGGGGCAAAATAATTTTATATACAGAAAATTCCGTTCCAAACAAAAAGACGGCATTATGCTGTAAAAGAAATCCCATAGGTCATCCCTTCTAATTACTGGGGAATAAACAAAACCTTAATTAAAAACACAAATACTCCAAACATCAAATTGTGAGGTTAAGAAATGAACCCACACCAGTTATGCACGCAGCTCTTCTTCAAAAAGAATACAAGGCAAAATCAAAGGAAGTAAAGAGAACAGAATAAGAGAATAGGCCACTTACCCAGAAATCACCAAAAGGAGGTCTGATCATTCTCATGCCCTTATCCAGAGCGCCTGAGGCTTCCTGTTTTTCTCAAGACCCTAAATATTCCCAGCCTCAACCAGAATGTTGCGCAGATACAACAGGAATGACTTTCTGCTACATGGAAACCTGGCACCATGCATTCCACATGAAGTAACAAATAACTAACTAGAAGAAATATAAATACCAGCAAGCTTCTTTTTTTCTTTTTTACGTCCACCGGTCCAAGCTTGCTCCTGTGATGGACTACAACCTCAATACAAACTAGTAGTCCTATCACTGGAGCCATTTTTTAAACTTTATTTCATAGTTTATCCGATTTAATCGAACTTAATAATCAGCTAACTAATTGATTTTGAAAATAAGCGTTAGCTGCAGCTCTAATAGTTTATCCGATTAACCGATTAATCGAACTTAATAATCGGCTAACTAATCGATTTTGAAAATAATCGTTAGCTGCAGCTCTACTAGGAATGCTCCGCACACCCACTCCTCATAACTCATGCAATAAAGCAAATGGATACCCAGCACCCTCCCCATGCTTTTAACCAAGTCCTATGATAATGGGGCATTGAAACAAGAAATGGTCCAAGGACTCCACTTTACCAACAAATTCCACTTCAGAACAATCCCAATCATCAGCAGGGTAATGCTTCCAATGGAATTTGTATTTTCATCACAGCTGGAGGGCCAAACTTTGCCTACCCCTGCTCTAGTATAATCTTCTGTTTGGCCCTTGCTGTCCCCCATCTTCCTCCATTCTGTATGTTTCCATCCTATAGCTGGTTGTCACCATTTTCATCCTTTCTGTAAGTTCCCATCTTAGTGCTGGTTGTTATCATCTTCATCCTTTCTTTATGTTCCCATCTTAATGCTGGTTGTTATCATCTTCATCCTTTCTGAAGGGTTTTCATCTTGGTGCTGGTTGTTGTCATCATCTTCATCCTTTCTGTATGTATCTTAGTTCTGGTCGTCTCAATTTGTCTCCTCGATTTTTGCACACATAATTGTCTTTTCTGCTGACTTCTTCTCATATGTCCAAAATAAGGCAGATACAGTCCATTCCCCCCGAGTGATAGGAGTGCAGTGTGAGGTATTAGGGGTACAGTGTCAGGTATTAGGAGTGCAGTGTGAGGTATTAGGGGTACAGTGTCAGGTATTAGGAGTGCAGTGTGAGGTATTAGGGGTACAGTGTCAGGTATTAGGAGTGCAGTGTGAGGTATTAGGGGTACAGTGTCAGGTATTACTAGTGCAGTGTGAGGTATTAGGGGAACCGTGTTAGGGGTACAGTGTCAGGTATTAGGGGTGCAGCCTGAGGTAATAAAGGTACAGTGTGTAGTAAAAGGGGTACAATGTGAGGTTATAGGGGTACAGTGTGAGGTATGAGGGTACATTGTGAGGTATGAGGGTACATTGTGAGGTTATAGGGGTACAGTGTGCGGTGATAGGGGTTCGGTGTGAGGTAATAGGGGTACAGTGTGAGGTAATAGGGGTACGGAGTGAGGTAATAGGGGTATGGAGTGAGGTAATAGGGGTACAGTGTGAGGTAAAAGGGGTACAGTGTGAGGTAAAAGGGGTACAGTGTGTGGAAAAAGGGGTGCAATGTGAGGTGATAGGGGTACAGTGTGTGATAATAGGGGTACAGTGTGTGGTAATAGGGGTACAGTGTGTGGTACTATGTGTACAATGTGAGGTGATAGGGGTACAGTGTGAGGTGATAGGGGTACAGTGTGAGGTGATAGGGGTGCAGTGTGAGGTAATAGGGGTACAGTGTGGGGTAATAGGGGTACATTGTGGGGTAATGTGTGTGGTACTAGGGGTACAGTGTGAGGTGATAGGGGTACAGTGTGAGGTGATAGGGGTACAGTGCTAGGTTATAGGGGTGCAGTGTGAGGTAATAGGAGTACAGTGTGATGTTATAGGGGTGTAGTGTGAGGTAATAGGGGCACAGTGTGAGGTTATATGGGTACAGTGGTAGGTGTAAGGTATTAGGGTACATTGAGAGGTAATAGGGGTACATTGTGAGGTAATAGGGGTACAGTGTGAGGTAATAGGGGTACAGTGTGAGGTAATAGGGGTACAGTGTGAGGTAATAGGGGTACAGTGTGAGGTAATAGGGGTACAGTGTGAGGTAATAGGGGTACGGAGTGAGGTAATAGGGGTACGGAGTGAGGTAATAGGGGTACGGAGTGAGGTAATAGGGGTATGGAGTGAGGTAATAGGGGTACAGTGTGAGGTAAAAGGGGTACAGTGTGAGGTAAAAGGGGTACAGTGTGTGGAAAAAGGGGTGCAATGTGAGGTGATAGGGGTACAGTGTGTGATAATAGGGGTACAGTGTGTGGTAATAGGGGTACCGTGTGTGGTACTATGTGTACAATGTGAGGTGATAGGGGTACAGTGTGAGGTGATAGGGGTACAGTGTGAGGTGATAGGGGTGCAGTGTGAGGTAATAGGGGTACAGTGTGGGGTAATAGGGGTACATTGTGGGGTAATGTGTGTGGTACTAGGGGTACAGTGTGAGGTGATAGGGGTACAGTGTGAGGTGATAGGGGTACAGTGCTAGGTTATAGGGGTGCAGTGTGAGGTAATAGGAGTACAGTGTGATGTTATAGGGGTGTAGTGTGAGGTAATAGGGGCACAGTGTGAGGTTATATGGGTACAGTGGTAGGTGTAAGGTATTAGGGTACATTGAGAGGTAATAGGGGTACAATGTGAGGTAATAGGGGTACAGTGTGAGGTAATAGGGGTACAGTGTGAGGTGATAGGGGCACAGTGTGACATTATAGGGGTGTAGTGTGAGGTAATTGGGGTACATTGTGAGGTAATAGGGGTACAGTGTGAGGTAATAGGGGTACAATGTGAGGTAATAGGGGTACAGTGTGAGGTAATAGGGGTACAGAGTGAGGTAATAGGGGTACAGAGTGAGGTAATAGGGGTACGGAGTGTGGTGATAGGGGTACAGAGTGAGGTGATAGGGGTACAGAGTGAGGTTATAGGGGTACTGTGTCAGGTAATAGGGGTACAGTGTGAGGTAATAGGGGTACAGAGTGAGGTGATAGGGGTACAGAGTGAGGTGATAGGGGTACAGAGTGAGGTGATAGGGGTACAGAGTGAGGTACATTGTATAGTAATGGGGGTATCAGTGAGGGCAGGGTGAGGATTTGGAGTAAAGGGGTATCGGTAGTGGCAGTGTGAAGGTTTGTGAAGATGGGGGTATCAGTGGGTGCAGGGTGAAAATTTGGGGTAATGGTGAGAATATTAGTAGGGAAGGGTAAGGATTTGGGGTGGTAGGGTTATGAGTGGGTGCAGGTTTTGGATCAC
>NW_017307165.1:344156-344492 GCF_000935625.1 Nanorana parkeri | reverse complement strand
GTGTGAGGTAATAGGGGTACAGTGTGAGGTAATAGGGGTACAGAGTGAGGTGATAGGGGTACAGAGTGAGGTGATAGGGGTACAGAGTGAGGTGATAGGGGTACAGAGTGAGGTACATTGTATAGTAATGGGGGTATCAGTGAGGGCAGGGTGAGGATTTGGAGTAAAGGGGTATCGGTAGTGGCAGTGTGAAGGTTTGTGAAGATGGGGGTATCAGTGGGTGCAGGGTGAAAATTTGGGGTAATGGTGAGAATATTAGTAGGGAAGGGTAAGGATTTGGGGTGGTAGGGTTATGAGTGGGTGCAGGTTTTGGATAACTGGGGTAGTGAGTGTAGG
>NW_017307165.1:342947-344118 GCF_000935625.1 Nanorana parkeri | reverse complement strand
AGTGAGGGTACGGTGAAAATGTAGGGTGATAAAAAGATAAAGATCAGGTTGTGCGCGCTCCCGTTCCTCGGTCTGTCAGCTGCGCGCTCTTGCTCTCTCCCTCTCTCGTTGTGTGGGCGGGATCCGCTGGGCGGGTCCGGGGCGGTGTGGGTGGAGTTGCAGAGAGCGAGCTGCGCGCTCCCGGTGAGTTGGTGGCAGTGCGCTGCTCGGTGCAGTTAGGATGGCTCTGATCTCTCTGCTTCTTCCCTTGCTCTCCCTCCTTCCCGGGACCGGAGGAACCAACCGGCATGCCGTACACTGGAACAGCTCCAACTACCAGTGAGCCCGGGGGCGCTTTGCATGGGGGGAGGGGGTGTATGCAGGTTGGTGCACAGAGGGTGAGTGTAGGTGGAATAGGGGTGCAGGGCAAGAGGGTGTATGTTGTTGGGTGCACAGACAAGATTGTGGAGTAGGGGTGCATGTAGTGGGGTGCAAAGACAGGAGGTTGCATGGAGTAGGGGGTGCTAAGGCAGTAGGGTACATGGAGTGGGGTTGCTAACTTAGGAGGGTACATGGTATTGGGGTGCTCATGTAGCATGGTTTATGGCGTAGGGACGCTCCTGCAGAAGGTTCATGTTGTGGGAATGCTCAGGCCAGAGGGTGCAGGGACGGTGTATGGATTGGGGGTGTATGGATTGGGGTGCTCAGGCAGCAGGGTATGGGAAATGGGGGTGTTGATGAAGGAGGCTTCATCTAGTGGGGGTATAGAGCAGGAAGGTGCACACTGTTGGGGTGCTCACATGGGGGGGTGTATGGATTAGGGGGTTGCTAATGTAGTAGGGTAAATGGAGTGGGGGTGCTCATATAGAAGGGTGCATGGAGTGGGGGTGCATCTCAGAAACGGGTTGCATTTAGGAAGTGCATTATAAGAAGTGTAAATGTTTAAAATGCATGTAATAATGGCACAAAACCTGGAGGGAACTGTACTGAGTGACTGTGTCAGGATCTGTTGTGGGGGAGGGGTGCACTATTAGTGGGGTGCACACACTACAAGGGTTCCAACGCTTCAATGGCCCCTAAGTGGGGGGTGTACAGAAAAAAGGCCCCCTCTTTACTGTAACCCCCCCACTAAGTGGCGATTGAAGCTATGGAACCTTTGTAGTGTGGTGACAATGGTGTAAGGAGGGTACTC
>NW_017307165.1:342523-342921 GCF_000935625.1 Nanorana parkeri | reverse complement strand
GAGACAAATACCCCCCCACCCCAGCACTTTGCTCAGCCAATGTGTTTATTGTGGTATGTATCTACTAGGGGGGGATGTCTTAGTAAGGAGATGGTGTATGTAACTTGGTATTCAGAACAAGTATGTTTGCCATTTCTCCCTGTGGGGGGCTTTCGTTGTACCGGGGGGGGGGGCCCCGGTGCTTCAATATACAGTGTACAATGGAACGGGAAGTGTCGGTGAGGGGCCGCAGTGGAGACGCTGCTTTTTGCTGCGGTCTGCAGAGTAGGTATTTTTTTTTGTTCTTCGTACGGAGGGATTACAAAGCAAGGACGTCTTGGGCTCCCTTATTGACTCGTGTGTTGTCTCAGATGGTGGGGCGGCGAGCTTCACTTGTGCCTTCTTGTTCAGCGTGGATG
>NW_017307165.1:338726-342418 GCF_000935625.1 Nanorana parkeri | reverse complement strand
TGTCAGATCTGATCTGTACCGCATTGTGCTCAGCGTCCCGATCGCCGTGGTGACACGCAGACACTTTGTGACCACGTCTTGTTACTTTGTGTCCAGCGCATTGCTCCTTCCCTGGCTTCCCGGTCCGTATAGAAAGCTACGGGAACATGCGTGTGCGTGTCCGCAGTGAACTCTGCACTATGCTTTTTTTTTTTTTTAATCCCAGAAGTCTAGTGACACCTCCGGCTTGTCTGTCAGATCGTGCAGCCCTCATCTGCTGTGTGTAGTCGCACGGAGTGTGTTCATCTTTGTATGTGTTGTCGATCCGGAGGGGGTGCAGTGTGTTCCCATTTACACACATGTGTCTTGATTGCTTCCATGCATCTCCAATCCGCTGCTTTTGAGGTCTCCAGAAAGGTGTCCATCCCGTTGCATCACGCGTGTAGCCTGACACGCGTTTAACTCTCCTGATTGCGGTGTTCAGAGCTTGTTTTTTTTTTTCTGCTTGCTTTTTTTATTTATTTCTGGGTACATACACATATGTGAATCTCATGTCATTGCGTGAAGGTGCTTTATAGACATTCAACGACGGTTGTTTAGCAGGAAGCAATTTGAGCGGTGAAAGTTGCTTTGCACACATACTCATGTATGTATCATATCATACAACCCCTTACGTATGCTGCGCATGGCGGTGTGTGAATTACTGCTCAAAATCTACTACTCAACCGACCTTTTTTTTTTTTGTTTCGACTTTGATATCCTGCTGATCTCTCCTGATCTCCACTGCCAACGCTTGTCCGTAGCCAGTAACCTTCACAGCCGAGCATGTAAAATCCTGTGACTGCCTCTTCGATTTACGATTGTGCATGGATGGCCGTAAGCGTGCGCATCACCTGACCACGCCGATCGCGATGTGTGTGTCTAGGTAGAAGCTTTCCGAGCGGGGAGCTACATTGGCGCTTACACGCTGATAATTTTGATTGCGAGCGTAAATCTTAGCGGCACCAGTGACAGATGCCTGGTATGCATGGCGGAGACAAATCTCTGGCTGTACGCTGTGACTGCGCAGTACGGCGTTATAAGCGCACGCAAAACACCTGCTATGTGCGTTAAATCATTCATTGTTTGTCACGCCGGTGCAACATCCTGCAGAGACGAGCGATCAGGTGTGTATCAAATTCCAGCACATCGTCCTCATGGGTGCACAAATGGCGTGCGTCAGATCTGCGCCCGGTTGAACCAATCCTGGGGTTTTGTGCCTACATGTCGGGTCGGAAGATCTCCTCCTTTTGCTGATGTCAATGTGTAATCAGTGCATCTGCTGTAGCAAAAGTGAAGTAAAAGGGAAATAGGACTGTTTTTTTTAGGGGGGGGAGGGGGCGGCGTAACCAATCAAGTTTCTCCTTTCTTTCGTGTTCGTGAACTGGGATAGGGAAACATGGAGTCTGATAGCTGTGGTCAATGGCTCTAGTATTGCTTTGCTCTTTTCTTCACGGATCTGCCCCATTGGATGTGTGTGTGTGTAACTAGCATGCGTTTCCTTTTTATTTTTCTTATTATACAGTAATTGTCTGATCGGGCTCTCTGTGTAATCGAAACGAGCGACGTGTGAAAAGCGAGCAATGTTTGTTCCAAATAATAATAAAAAAAATAGCTAAATCGGTTTGTAGTTCATCAAATATGCGGAAGACATCAACAAGTATGTGGGTGAGATCCCTTGCAGTCCAATGTAGGTTGGCAAATTGGACGATGATTGTATCGGAGGAAAACATCTTATCTGTAGCTGATGCCAGCCCACCCACCCACAGCGCCTCTCACACCTGACCGTTTCTGGGATTCGGCTCCTGCATTCCCATGCATTTTATTCCAGGAGGTGTTGCTCAGCTAAATCACGATCCCTCCAGGACGGGAATGTCTGAATCTCTACGTTTATTAATTAGGTATCGGGATTTAATGCGGGGCAGGTGCGCAGCGAGCGCTGGGAACCCACGGAACATCTGGACCTCTTCGCAAGGCATCTATCATCCCTAGTTTGGGTGTAATAATCGGGAATTCAGCAACCACAGAGGCTGGGCCTTACATAGTCAACTGATGGATGTCAACAGTCGTACCCATGCCTCCCACCCATTTCCAACACACATGTTATCACTCGCCCTGGGACTTGTTATAAGATGTCTTCAGCAACTTGTTCTGTGTCTGTTGTAGCACTGTCGGTGAGCTTCCTATTACGGTGAACAATGGAATTCAGAGTGTGACGATGATGCTCCTCGGCTGTGCAAGGGTTACGTGACTGTTGCAACAAAGGATTTTCGCTGTGCTGTGATGTTGGGCTCTTTTTTTTTCGGGGCTGTCCGTAGGGAAGTGTCTATTCTCATCTGGCCTTGTAATCTCCCCTCCCTTTTATCTACTATTTGATAATGGCGTAATAAATTCCTTATAAATTTTAGTACATGACCAAACCGGTTGGCAGAGGAATTTGTGGTTCCTGTAAAGACACCAGCGACAAGTTGTTGACTGAGGGGATTTGGAAATTGGAATATTTAACCCCCACAGAGCCAGGATTCGGTGCAATAAACTTAAAAAACGCCCCTTCTCAGCCGGTTTCATTCTTGTGGATGAATTTGGTGTGGTGGTGTAGAATTTGACCCTCACCTTGTCTTCTGCGTAAATTTTAGAATTAATTTCCGTTTGACCTTCACCTTGTGTCTCCTACATAATTTTAGAATTCATTCATTTCCGTTTGGCCCTCACCTTTGTGTCTTACGTAAATGTTACATTTCCGTTTGACCCTCATCTTGTGTCTCCTATGTAGATTTTAGAATTCATTAATTTCCGTTTTGACCGTCACCTTGTGTCTCCTACGTAAATTTTAGAATTGATAAATTGAGGCAGTCAATAGTGGTCTCTGTTTCCAGTATCCTGCTGACCCTTTTATTTACTGTCTCTTTGATGGCCACCAATATCTGTCATTGTACCCAGGGGCGCTGTTTCATGGGGGACAGAAACATGGAAGCTCATTTAGGCTTTCCTGTCATGGTTTAATTATTGAATTGAAGCTCTCGAGGCTTGATGAAATCCCAACTGCATCACCATTTATTAATTCTGGGCAAAGGTGGGATGTTAAGAGAGATTTCATGGGCCTTTTTTTTTTTAAACCTCTGCTTGTCCATTGAACTGGAATCCCAAATGCAAGACTGTCCTTTGCTTTTTGGCTAAAGTAAAATCCCTAATTTGCTGTGTGTGGGTTGATGGCCCTCACCTTTTTTGTGTCTTACGTAAATTTTAGAATGAATTAATTTCCATTTGGCCCTCATCTTGTGTCTCCTAATGTAGATTTTAGAATTCATTAATTTCCGTTTGACCCTCACCTTGGGTCTCCTACGCAAATTTTAGAATTGATTAATTGAGGCAGTCAATAGTGGTCTCTGTTTCCAGTATCCTGCTGACCCTTTTATTTACTGTCTCTTTGATGGCCACCAATATCTGTCATTGTACCCAGGGGCGCTGTTTCATGGGGGACAGAAACATGGAAGCTCATTTAGGCTTTCCTGTCATGGTTTAATTAGTGAATTGAAGCTCTCGAGGCTTGATAAAATCCCAACTGTGCATCACCATTGACTATTTCAGGGCAAAGGTGGGATGTTAAGAGAGATTTCGTGGGCCTTTTTTTTTTTTTTTTTTTTTCCCATTTTTTTTAACCCTCTTCTTCTCCT
>NW_017307165.1:336150-337774 GCF_000935625.1 Nanorana parkeri | reverse complement strand
GTTAAGAGAGATTTTGTGGGGTTTTTTTTTTTTTTTTTTTTTTACCACTCTTTTTAAACCTCTGCTCGTCCATTTAACTGGAATCCCAACTGCAAGACTGTCCTTTGATTTTGGCAAAAGTAAAATCCCTAATTTGCTGTGTGTGGGTTGATGGCAGCTATGCCTCCCAACACTGAATCTGTGCTGTGTGCCCCTTGGAGAGCCTGGCATTGCCAGCCTGGAACTGCAGGTCTTTTCAAGGAGCATCTTGTAAAATTTCAACAGGGTTTCTTAAGTGACTTTTTGAGAAGTGTTCGCCGTGCACTGGGATGCTAGTTATAGAGAGCTGCAGGGAGCCGAAGGGATCGATGTGTCAAGAGTAAATTGTCTCTTGTTGGATACATTCTCTTTTTTTTTTGCACACGCTGTTTCCTTTCAGGGAGCGCGTCGTGGACATCTAATTTTTGCAGGATTTCTGGCCTGGAAAAAGAGATTTTTCTGTTTCTCGACCGCTTGGTGCGGAGTGTTGGAGTCTACAGAAGAGGTTATTGTGCACACAATTATACATAATATATGGACATGGCTGAACTGTAAGGTGCACCTTAGACTAACACTATGAAATATGTATGTGGACAGGGCAGCCGGCGGAGGTGGTGTGAAGCTGGCTACACGTGATGCTACAAATACTGATTGATTCCATTCCCTTCCCACAGTATTGCTCTCTCACATCGAAGGGCGATTGCTAGCTCCAAACAACGGGGTGTAATTTAACAAGATAGCAAAGACAAATCCCTAGTGAACGTGGGAGGATGGCTGGCCTGCACTTGGTGGATTAACGGGATGGATTGAGATAATTGCTAGGTTTGGAGGGAAAAAAAAAAAAAAGGAAACACGCTGATGCTAGTATCGAAATGCAGTTGATGACACATAATAAGTGACATTTGAGAAGTATTGAGGTTTCTTCCGACTCAATCTAAATTTCTGTAAAATTAATTTATCAATGTACAATTCATTTATCAGTTTAATTATAGCAAAATTTTGTATTGTCGGGTTGTATTGATGAAATCTGTGCTGGTCAACTAAGTTTTTATATTGGTGGCCTCAAGTGCAGCCCTTTGAAATCGCCAAAGACGCACATCACAATTCAAGTGTTTGAATTTACGTCAGGAGACGTTCATACACTAGAGATGTGAGACTGCTAGAGATCACTACGCTTACAGCCACACATTTGCCCTCCCAACTTAAAAATGCTATGATGCATACTGTCTCTGGGTAGTATGTATCATCTCCGGGCCTCACATTGGGCACCAAGGGAATAAATGATCCAAGCTAGGTGTAAGCATTGAGCTTAATGGGAACACACACACACACACACACACACACCCACACACACACACACACACACACACACACACACACACACACACTTTTTAATTAATAAATTATTTGTGGTATCTTTCTAGTTTTTGGCTTGCACATCTCGGCGCCAAGTGCATGGGCCTTTCTAGGGGTGTAGCCAATGCTTACAAAGTACATCTGTAATGAAGCCCATTAGGGTGAGACTCAGCAGAGGTGGGTGGCTGCTAGACGCATGATTCTTTACTCTGTTGCAGTGGAGATGTGCCTCCGGGGGCGCTGCTGTTTC
>NW_017307165.1:320500-336129 GCF_000935625.1 Nanorana parkeri | reverse complement strand
CCTGACCCCCTCACCTTCAATCCCGGTATCCGCTAGCCCATCTGCGGCTCGGGAGGGCGTCAGGAGATCAGCTCCTTGCTGATCTCTCTCAGTGCTGTGAATGCAGAAGTGATGTGTATTACATCACTTCCGCATTCACCTGTCAGTCATCTGGCTGCTATAGCCAGAGAAAAGAAGCTGATGAAGCAGATCTCTGCTTCATCAGCTTCTTTTGGGGTCCCCAGGTGACAGGGGTCCTAGAGACCCCTAATGTCTCCATAAAGAGGACCTGTCAGTGTACCTGTGCTATTATATAGGGGATTGTTATCCCCTATGTAATAGCAATAACAATAAGTGTAAAAATAAGTGTGTGTATGTATGTATGTGTATAATGTCGCATATAAAAAAAGTAAAACCCCCCAAAATGTTTAAGTCTCCCACTCCCACGTTTACGCACATATAAACGCAAATATGCGTCCAGTGCACCAGCGCGCGGAAACGGCAATTGCGCTACACATGTTGCATATCGCCGCGTGAGTGAGAGCAATCATTTTAGGGCCATCAATCATTGATAACACGAAACTGATGAGCGGTAAAAGCTTTTAAAGCGTCGCCTATGGCCAATTTTGCGTATTATCGTTGTTGAGGTTTTGCACGCGCACACAATTTTAAGGCTTGACATGTTTGGTGTCTTTTTACCCGACGTGACCCCATCTTTTATATTTTACCAAAAAATGGGGTAATAAATGTTTTATCATTTAATATAGCGGAAACGTTATTTTTTTTTAATTTCGGTAATTTTTACTTAATATTATAAAAAATCCGCAGTGGTGATTAAATACCACCATAAGAAAGCTCTATCTGTCCCTAAAAAATTGTATAAAATTCATTTCAGTACAGCGCTGCATGACGGAATAAATGTCAAAGTACTGCAGTGCTGAATACTGAAAAATGGCTTGGATGGTAAGGGGGTCTAACACCGCGGATGCCAACTGGTTAATTAAACTTCGTAGGACCAGCAGTATGGGCTAGTCTCTGTGCAGGACTTGCATTCAGACTGTAGTTCTATTTGGAAGTGGGCTTCATAGTGTGACAACCCCACTCCTGCAGAAAGAGAACTTGTGAATGTGTGTTGTCACTCTAAAGGTGCCCATACACCGTACGATTATCAGACGATTTTCATTTGCGATCGCGTTTTCGTCCAATATTCGTAAGGTTGATGGGCAGTGTACAACCGCAAATACAGTACAATCTTCCGACTTTTGACTTTCCAGCAGGTTAGAAAACTGCAGTCGATCGTTTGATTTTCGCAAGGTTCGTGGTGTTTCTGTACGTCAAAATTCATATGGTTAACACTATTCGTCCAGGTGTTTTTTTTTTTTTTAGTTTTTTTTAACTGCAGCTTATTGAACCTTGCGATAATCGGGGCAGGATGGGGCCGCCGTACGAAAATCGTACGACGGTTTGATCATCGGACGAAAAGTTTAGTCCGATGATCGCAAGGTGTACGGGCAGCTTTAGGACAGGAAGCCCAGGGGATCGCTCGATTTGGAAGGATCATCAGGTGATACTGCAGACATTGAGGGACCCAGAGGAAAAAAAAAAGTTGAAAAGCGGATTTATTAAAAGGGATGAAAACATATTCTGGAGTTTACATTTTGGATTTTGATGCACCTTGAGATATTCTCCCATTAGGCTAAACTGGATATACAGTGGATTTTTTTTTCACTGTAAAATTTTGGTTTCACGCCAATTAAACGTGTTTTGGCATTGCTTGCGATAATAGTGTGGGAATGCAGAATGTGGAGCTCTTTCATGCTAGAAAATGTTTCATTTCCATAGTTATAGGGAACAATCCCTTCACAAGTGTCTGTGAAGAGTCTCTCAATTTAGCCGACTCCTTGGTGAGTTTCCGTGTAATGAAGTCCTCAACTCTTAAGGGTCAGAGCCACAAAAAAAAGTTTTTCCTCCTTGAAAAATATACTTGATAAAGCCTTGTATGGCTGACACTAGAGCACACCAGATACCAGAATATCTTGAAACATTTTTTTTTGTGTTCCCTGAGGACATGGGGTTTGATTGGCAGGAGACCCTATTATCACCCCCGTAAAGTTAAAGTCGAGTTTGTTATTGCTCAGCATGGCTCCTATCTTCGAGGCTTCTGCCTGTAGCTCTCCTAATGGGCTTCATTTATCAGACCTTTTCACACGTTAATACCACCATAAGAAAGCTCTATCTGTCCCTAAAAAATTGTATAAAATTCATTTCAGTACAGCGCTGCATGACGGAATAAATGTCAAAGTACTGCAGTGCTGAATACTGAAAAATGGCTTGGATGGTAAGGGGGTCTAACACCGCGGATGCCAACTGGTTAATTAAACTTCGTAGGACCAGCAGTATGGGCTAGTCTCTGTGCAGGACTTGCATTCAGACTGTAGTTCTATTTGGAAGTGGGCTTCATAGTGTGACAACCCCACTCCTGCAGAAAGAGAACTTGTGAATGTGTGTTGTCACTCTAAAGGTGCCCATACACCGTACGATTATCAGACGATTTTCATTTGCGATCGCGTTTTCGTCCAATATTCGTAAGGTTGATGGGCAGTGTACAACCGCAAATACAGTACAATCTTCCGACTTTTGACTTTCCAGCAGGTTAGAAAACTGCAGTCGATCGTTTGATTTTCGCAAGGTTCGTGGTGTTTCTGTACGTCAAAATTCATATGGTTAACACTATTCGTCCAGGTGTTTTTTTTTTTTTTAGTTTTTTTTAACTGCAGCTTATTGAACCTTGCGATAATCGGGGCAGGATGGGGCCGCCGTACGAAAATCGTACGACGGTTTGATCATCGGACGAAAAGTTTAGTCCGATGATCGCAAGGTGTACGGGCAGCTTTAGGACAGGAAGCCCAGGGGATCGCTCGATTTGGAAGGATCATCAGGTGATACTGCAGACATTGAGGGACCCAGAGGAAAAAAAAAAGTTGAAAAGCGGATTTATTAAAAGGGATGAAAACATATTCTGGAGTTTACATTTTGGATTTTGATGCACCTTGAGATATTCTCCCATTAGGCTAAACTGGATATACAGTGGATTTTTTTTTCACTGTAAAATTTTGGTTTCACGCCAATTAAACGTGTTTTGGCATTGCTTGCGATAATAGTGTGGGAATGCAGAATGTGGAGCTCTTTCATGCTAGAAAATGTTTCATTTCCATAGTTATAGGGAACAATCCCTTCACAAGTGTCTGTGAAGAGTCTCTCAATTTAGCCGACTCCTTGGTGAGTTTCCGTGTAATGAAGTCCTCAACTCTTAAGGGTCAGAGCCACAAAAAAAAGTTTTTCCTCCTTGAAAAATATACTTGATAAAGCCTTGTATGGCTGACACTAGAGCACACCAGATACCAGAATATCTTGAAACATTTTTTTTTGTGTTCCCTGAGGACATGGGGTTTGATTGGCAGGAGACCCTATTATCACCCCCGTAAAGTTAAAGTCGAGTTTGTTATTGCTCAGCATGGCTCCTATCTTCGAGGCTTCTGCCTGTAGCTCTCCTAATGGGCTTCATTTATCAGACCTTTTCACACGTGTGTGTGAAGGCCCAGACCCTTTTAATAGAAGTGGTAGAACGTACAAAGAAAAGGAATTGTGACCGAGGGCACCGCCATGTCATTCAAGACCGAGTTGTACACAGGGAGCTTTCTTAGACAATATTTTGGTACGGCACAAATGTATCAATAGCACTTTAAAGAAAATTGTTGACAGCAGAATTAAATGGTATGCTTGGATCAGTTTGTTTTGGCCCATACTATATCAATCCCGTACTGGTAAGCCGGCCTATGGTGGTGGTAGGATCACAGATCAGTTTCTGGTATTTTCTGATGGGTTTTAAAATATTAGAAAATGCTTCCCATGTTTTTAAAGGGCTTGTTATTCCCAACCAGGGTTCCTCTAGACCAGCTTTTGAGTTAAAGAGGTTGGTTGAGAGGCTTCTCCTATACATTTTTGTGACTTGTGCTCTGATCTGCGACGTTGCTCATGAACAGCTTCGGCTTGGTTGCCTTTTGGGTGACCCTAGGAGAGTACAGTTCTTCTTGGAATGACGGTTGTTGAGAGATATGCCTGTCACCCACCTGAACCCACAGTGATCTTCTCCTTGGCTGGGGTTTTGGCACAAAACATTGTGCACATGTCAGATCGTTTCTTCTTCATAGATAAGGATGTGGTTGGTGGCCCCTCGTTGGGTAGATAATGTTTCAAGTCATCACTGTTACTGGAATGTCTGTCTGAGATGTTGTGCCTTCGTTTTTCCACTTTTAATATCTGTGTGTGTACTGTGCTGTACCCAGGAGGGTTAAACCTGGATGGATAGATCGCTCTCAACTGGGTCACCTCCGTCACCCGAGGTCATTATTAATAAAACGTCCACGCTGTGGTCCCACCCAGGCCAGGCAGAGATGCTATCGGTGGATCCTGTAATTACATGTTGAGGAGTGAGGCTGATTGTGTAGAAGAGGGTGATCTTATCAGCTTTCTACTGGAAAGTAATTAGAGAGCTGTGTCTGCCAGCGGCCTCCGAGGGAGTTATGGCCTCTCTATCCTCTGTCCTTTGTCCTGCTTTGATTGTCTTGTGTGAGACAGCCTGACCTCCCCGGGGGGCATGTGGCATTCCTGTGCTTGCTGCAAATCTCTCAACAAACCCTCGCTTGCTTCTGGGAACCAAGCAGGGGCGCACTGCCGTTATTATATCAGGAATAGCTCCATCCAAAATTAAAGGAGAACGAATGAGGTGAGTGCTTTTCACTCACCTCATAGTTCTAGCCGACCTGTGACAATGAGACTGTCACAGGTCGGCTCAGTAAATCGGGAGGTGAGCGAACACATACCGGGGTTCGCTCACTTCTCGATCCTGTCACGGCTCTCTGCTGTGATGGGTGGGGCTGGATTCCCCCCTCCCAGCTCCGATCCACCAGAGCTGACTGGCGGAATGGACGGGGGAGGGGCGGGTACAGCTGGCTCTGCCTCTAGATAGGCAGAGCCAGCTGTCACTCACGCAGCTGGGCGGATCTCGACATCGATGTCGGGATCCGCTCCGGCGTCTCAGTATACCGCGATCTGTAGCTTGCGTTATACTGAGCTTAGGGTGATGGGAGGACACTAGTTTGTGTCCTCCCGTTACCCTAAGGAGAACTACGGGGAAAAGCCCTAACCCCATAGTTCTCCTGTAAAGGAGGATGCTGGTCAGTAGAAAGTAGATTGTATAGATCTACAATATGAATACATAGGAAAATAATTTTTTTTATTATTAATCTGAGCTGTAAACTTAACTATGTAGATTTTCAATGAAGAATATGTAAGAAGGGCCAGCACTGGAGAAAATGACCTAGTCATCGATGCATAGATTTTTTTTTCTTTTATCAAAGTTTAAGTTTATATAGGAATGGATATGATGCATATACATTACACATGTACAGAATGTAAATATTACTAAATTCAGGTAAACAAGATAAAACATTGTAGTCTGTCGGTAGTCAAATGGCATCTAAAAAAAAAAGTACTACCAGGCATGTGGAGGCAGTAGTAGAGGGAGAGGAAAGCGGAGAAAAGAGGAAAGATGTGGAAAAGAGGAAGAAAGGAAGGAGTAGTAGAAGGGGGGGTTATTGATGTCCCCATAAAAATAACATCCGGTAAAATTTCAAGGTAGCGAAATAACAAAAGGCATTTTTACAGACCTATCTCAGGGCAGGTTCACACCATTTTCCGGACCAGATCTGGTCCAGAAAATGGTGTGAACCTGCCCGCAGTTCCAGTGCATTCCAGTCCAGACAAAATGAGACAAGCAGTATTTTTCTATTCTGGTCTGGAATAGACTGCGCTGGTGTGAACAGAGGCCAGAAATAGCATAGGGATACATTAGGAAGCATTTTGGGTCCAGAAACAATCTGATCTGGATGTGATGTGAATGGGCCCTCAATAAGCTTAGGAAAACAATCTTCAGGTAAAAGGGTGACAGTTTAAAATCATTCCAAGGTTGCCACAGTGTTTCCTATTTAGCCGTGGTATCCCTAGATGAATGGGTCAATTCCTCCATCAATTTCAAGTAATCAATTTGACCAAACCAGTCCTTGGAGGATGGTGTCCTGGGCTTCCGTCAGTGAAGAGGGATCAAACATTTGGCAGCATTAAGTAGGTGTAGGACTAATGTGTATGCACTTTCCGACATGTTCAAGCAGTAAAACAAGTAAACCCAGGGGTCCAGAGGAACCTTTAATATTTGATGCATATATTTTATTATTATACTTGCTATATTTAGGCATGGACAAATGAACAGATCAGTCAGTGAGATGTTAGTTGTAGGTGGAGTCTAGTAGGCTGAGACCTTTTTGTGTTCTTCTATTGTTTCATGTTCTGTAATATAAATTATATTATGGCGGAGACACCTCACAATGGGCACAGCAGGTGTGCAGACCCAGGGACACCTCACAATGGGTGCAGCCAGTGTGCAGACCTGGGAACTCGTCATGATGGGTACAGCAGGTGTGCAGACCCGCGAACTCCACACAGGGATGGTGGAACCCCCTCATAATAGGCACAGCAGGTGTGTAGACCCGGAAACTCGGTACAGGGATGGTGGGAGACCCTCATAATGGGCACAGCAGGTGTGCAGATCTGGGAGCTCAGCACAGGGACGGTGGGAACCCCTCATAATGGGCACAGGAAAGGGTTTAAATGTTAGGTGTCTCCTATTTATATTGCTGCAATCTGTCTAGCTCTTATGTGTAACAGTAACACAATATTCACTATCCAAAAAAAACAATTATTTGGCTTTTGAATCAAAAGAACAAGTTTTTCATGTAGTTTCATGCTTCTTTGCTATTTGTGTAAGGAGCCCTCTGCATGCTTTTGTTTGAGCAACTTACATTTTTATTGTGTGATTAAGTCCTTACAAAGGTCTTTTAAGAGGAGGAATTTGCTAACCATTCTGTACATAGTGCTGTAAACAAAGCTCTGCCCCATTTTTGATGGCCTTTGAAAAGGTCAATCATGTTGTAAATAAAACCTTTTGTTGTTCTGGCAAATACTTTTGACAGGAATTTGTAAAGTACAGTGCCGTTCCTCTCGTCTGTCTGTTTGGCATTGGTACCTTTTTTGTATGTTACTTTTACGGTTGAAGATCTAGCTCATTTTGGACTTTTTACGCTCCCAGCATTTGTTTTAACCCAGCTTTCGAAAGTACGTGTTCCCAACAGTCTTATAAGTTTGCATTCTCTCTTCCCTGTTGTGTAGGTTAGAAATATACCGTCTGCTTTTTCAATCTCATTGTGCTCTCCAGATCATCACAAGTATATATCTGTAAAAAAATAAGTCAAGGCACCTGGACTTGCTGTATTTGTTATCCCCAGAGAACCATATTTATTCCCAGAGAATTTTTGTAGTCATTCTGAATTGAGAAAGCTGGTTGGATGACCAGTGAAATGTCTTCAAGAAAAATACTGCAGTCCAGTTGCCTTGACTTTTTTTATTTTTTACAGATATACCATGACCTGGATGAATGAGAACCTTCACAGACATATCACAAGTATAAGTTGGCCCTACTAATTGCTTTTGATCTGTGAAAAACATTGCAGACTTGTTTTGCCTGATACGCGCATCCTTTGGGCAGCATAGATCGATCAAGAAATGCTGGCTTCACCCATATAGCGGTATAGGTGAAGCCAGCATTTCTGCTTTATGGTGAGGCATCAAAGGGAAATTTTAATTTGAACTCAATCGACATCTGATGCTTGGCACTCGCCTAATGCAACGTCTTTCTTTGCTTGCGCATGATCATGTCACCACTATTTAGTAATTGTTTGGGTTATACCAGTTTTGTGTGCCTGAGCATTTCAACACCTTTTTTAAAAAAGTTCAATCAGATTTGTAATAAATAAGCACCAATAAGAAGCCAGCTGTCGCTTGTCTAGTAAAGGAAATAGAATACTGAATCCTGATTTGAGAAGGATTCTGATTTTTCACTACACGAGCGTCTTTTTTATTTTGCTGGTCTGTGAAAGAGAATTGACTGTTACCGTACTGTAGACTTGAACTCATGGGCTTCAAAGGGTAGCGCTTGGTGTGTTTTCTAATGGCCTCTGTGGAATCAACTTGTGTGTTGATTACGCCCTCGGAGTCTCCATTGAGTTAGAAGATTTACTAAGGTAAACAGCAAGCAGCAGAGCAAAATGTTTATGGCTTGCTTTGCATTGTTCCATGTCCATAAAAAGGTGGCGTGTATCTTTTAGGCCTCGGCTAGTAATGTGTGTTTATTAAAGTACACTTTATCTTATAGACCCCTCCCTTACACCCCTGCATGCCCGTGGTGCTGTAACAGGTCTTCTGGCAAATTCCTGGGAAAATGCTCCAGCACTGTGCATATTTGGGATCCTCGGCTTTCCCAGGGTCTTGCCGGAAATCCTACTGACATCGCCCTTGCCTCACCCAAGGCAGGGCTGGACAGATCCCAGGAGCCAGGTAGCTGGTGCTTAAAGGGGAACGAATGAGGAGTGATTACTCAACCTCATAGTTCGAGCAGACGTGACAATTAAACTCTCACAGGTCTGCTCAATAGATCGGGAAGTGAGCGAACACATACCGTCGCTCGCTCACTTCTTTATCATGTTCCTGCAGAGAGCTGTGACCGTCACTCACAGCTCCCTGCAGGGATTCCCCCCTCCCCTGTCCGATCTTCCATCGCTGACTGGTTGGAACGGACAGGGGAGGGGGGCGGGTACAGCTGACTCTGCCTCTAGATAGGCAGAGCTAGCTGTCAATCACGCAGCTGGGTGGATCTCGACAGTAATGCCGGGATCTGGCTGCGGCGGTCTCAGTGTACCGCAAGCTGTAGCTCGCGACATACTGAGCTTTTGGCCACGGGAGGATGCTAGTATATGTCCTCTGTTGACCCTTAGAACTATGGGGAAAAACACTTACCCCATAGTTTTCCATTAACATTTGAGGTTTTCTGCAAGTGTCAATGGAGCTGGCTCCTAAAAAAGAAATACTGAGTGCACCTGGATTGGACAGACTGGCTCCTGAATTAATTGGTCCACCCCTGCCTAAGGTCCACATTAACAGACATTGCTCACCATAGCTGGGCCTCCACTGTACAGGGCCCATCAGCAGCTAAAAAAACTACGTTTTCTGTGACTGAGGACTCTCGGCTATTAATCTGTGCACATGGCGGCGCGCTCTGTTTTTTTTGTTTTTAATTCCTAGTCTCCTTGTCGCACTTTTTTTTCAGTTGGACGTGTTTCATCATCTTCTAGTGGCTGGGGACTTGGTTAGTTGCGATGTTGCATTGTCAGGGACCATCAAGCAAAGCTTAGAAGTGAGCTCACACTCTGCATTCGGCATTCTTGTAGATAAACACACAAAGTCTGGCACCCCTCTGGAGCAAGCGCTCACACGGTGTTTTCCCAGCAGCAGCTGCTGTGTTTCCCGGTTGCATCTTCACCTCGCCGGCTCTGATCTAGTTTTGCAGGCTTTTCTCTATAATTGTGTCACTAGGGACAGGGTGAAGCTGGAGATAAGAGGCCCGCTTAAACAGTGAAGTGCCACCTGAAGCCACCAGGGAGAGCGTTCAACCATGCAATAACATGTGTGCGTGCAGTGCCTCAGGCCTGCCTCCAGTGTTCAGGGTTCTTGTTTATTTAGAGAAGTGATAAAGTGCTCACTGCTGAATCTATAGATTACAGATGTCACATTGGTGACCCTTTAGCTTCCAAAACACTTACTGGAATCTTGCATAACTAATCGGTTTTGCCTGCAGTGTGGTTGCTCACACTGGGCCCAGTTCCAGCCCTGCACTATTAAGGGGTATATCGAGCAACGTAGAGCTGCTTTTGGGTGACATGGCAAGCACTGCCACCAGTCTTTCCATTACCTGAAAGCTGCTCAGCAGGTTAGCTCCATGTTCCGGTTTAAGGGCCCAGTCACACCACATCCAGATCATCACCTGACCAGATTGTTTCCAGACCCAAAATGCATCCTAATGCACTATGCTATTTCTGTTCACACCAATGCAGTCTGTTCCAGACCACAAGAAATACTGCATGTCTCATTTTGTCTGGTCTGGAACGCACTCGAATTGCGGGAGGTTCACACCTTTTTCTGGACCAGATCTAGTCCAGAAAATGGTCTGAACCTGCCCTGAGATATGTCTGTAAAAATGCTTTTTGTTATTTCGCTACCTTGACATTTGAGTTGATGTTATTTTTATGGAGACATCAATACCCCCCTTTCTCCTACCACTTCTTCCTTTCTTCCTCTTTTCCACATCTTTTCTCTTTTCTCCGCTTTCCTCTCCCCCTTTTACTATCCCTCTACTACTGCCTCCACATGCCTAGTAGTACTTCTTTAGATGCCATTTGACTACCGGCAGACTATATAAATGCTGTGAAGCTGCCCTAAGAGTTGGATGGAGAGAGACTGCTGGGAGACTGAGACTAGGTAGCATAGAGGATTCCTTTTTGTTATTACGACTAACTAGATTGCTTTACTGACTAAGAATGACTATACACTACTACCCACAGAATCGAGAAAGTCCATGACCTGACCTGTTCTTTCGTTCTGACTCCTTAGGGCATCCTAAACGGTGACCTGCAGCTGTTAGATTTCAGTCAGTGCTCACCCGAACATTTTCCTCCTGGCTCAGTCGATTTGTAAGCTTGTAAGTGCTGGGTGAATCGGCCTAAAATTCTAGCTGTGTATGGCTAGCTTTAGCCTGTTGCTGTTTCTGTGCCTGGGCATCCTCACGTGGCCGAGGCATTGAAATATTGATCGATCGGTTATGCACTCTCGATTCTGTTGGTGGCACTTTTCTTAGGCTGCTGTTTGCGCTTGTGGTAACTATGCAATATACTCCTGGACTAGACGTTTTATCGTCTCGTTTTCTTCAGGTTACTTGTATCTGTTCTGTCTAATGCCAACGTGAAAGATTTCTTGAGTGAAACTGGCCTACGCTGGGAGATTAGCAGTTTGCAAAAACACTTACACCATTTTTCTCATTTAAAAAAGTTAACTTGTGTGACATGACTAGGCCCAAAGGTTGGAAGCACTCATTATTACCTCCTGACGAAACCCATGGATCGATTGTTTTCCCTCATTAGAGACTGTTGGAATGGGCCTAGGTTGGGTTAAAATGGTCTTCCTTTCTTTGAAAGTCACCCAATCTGCAACAAATTTTGAAAATATATGGGACACCAATAGACAACCCATACTTGAACTCCTCCGGTGGCCCCAATTCAATATCAGGAAGTTCTATAGCCTTCAGTAATTGCCATCAGTTTGCGGACTACCACAGAGGACTTCAGATGGACTCGGCAGACCTTGGTTGGAACAATAGAGAGCTGAGTGTTCCTCATTTGTGCTCCACAGATGAGCAGCATTGTGACAACACGCACGAGTAGGATACTTGTGTTCATGGAAGGAGAATCGAGGACCTCTTGGCAGTTGGATCGCATTACACGTGACCTCCATTTACTGAGGAAGACCATATTAACACAAGTGCTGTGGATGTTTTTGTTCTTGTTGCAGCCATTGTCCTGGAGATTGTAAAAAGGCTTTTTAGTCTGGGAAATGGTTCAATGCAAGCTTTCAGCGGACAGATGTGATTATTATTTTTTTCTTTCTTGTCTGGGGTAGCACATGCTATTGCGGCATTGGCATATCATGGTCTGGGAACCAGATAGGTAAAGACAGATTTTGCAAGCAATTGTACCGATGAATGTTCTATAAACGGGAAGAAGTTTCTGCTGAAGAGATTGCATAAAAATGACAGTGTCGGATAAGAACAAAATGATGCTTCCAGGATCAGGAAGGTATTGCTTACAGTCATCTAAAGATTGCGAAATAGACAGAAAAGATCGTTTTATCTGTTGGAAAATAGCAGATAAGTTCCAACTCTACAGGTCAATTTTTCATGTTACTGTTTTCGGTGAATGGTCTTTTGTACGAATAATCTTTCTTATACAATAGAACATATGACATCTTTCTCGACATTGTTTTAGTAGTCTTTGTGTGTGTGTGTGTTTTGTTTTTTTTTCAGCTATAGAAAAATTTTTACATCTGAAAATTACAGATACAAATTCAGCCCTTGATTTATTGATTAGCTGCAACCAAAAATAACTTGGAAACTATACTGATTTGTTCACTTCATTGTCATTGCAATTAAAAAGGGTGCATTCTTGGTCCCTGGTGTAAGAGGTTTAACCTTGGCATTTGGAAAATTTCTTTCCAGTAAGAGCTTTGAAAATGTGGAATAGACGTCTCTAGGGCTAGTTCTGTTCAACTATGTCAATTGTTTAAAAAAAATAGGCTGGACATGTCTCTAAATGCACAAATTATACCCGGCTATTTTAAGTACTAACACTGTAGATTGTTGATCCTGGGAGTATCTGATTGCCTCATAGAATCAGGAAGGTTTTTACTTCTCTCTTTTTATGCTCTTCTCTCTTCCTCTATGTTGACCCACTGTCTTGTCCTGTGGTGTTCTTGTGTTGTCTGTCTGGTAACATTGGGGGCTATTCTTCTTTTAACTTGTCCATTTTACCGGTCTTTGGACGGATTAAAGTCCTCACATCGATGATGGTGGCCCAGGGCCTTCCCTCCCTCAAGACAGACGGACCCATTTGGCTATGACCATGCTTTCGTTTAATTTCTCTAGGGGGGTGGGTAGCTTGAAATGGCGATGGGTCCCCTAGCGAACATACTTGCTGTTTTTAAGTTGTGGTGAGTCCTTGAGTATTATTAACCTATTGCTACCTTCTGTATGTTTTTACATAATACTGTTTGTGAAAATCTTTAATAAACTATTTATGTAAAAAGAATTGGGAAGGTTTTTTTTACCCTATTGGAGCAAATTAGACAATACTTTTATTCTTTGTCTTCGTCCAGATAAACTTGGGTTTCTAAGAATATAGACTTTATAGAATTTGTTTTTTTGGTTGCATGTGGCTTTTGAAACTTTACCTCTGGCTCTGTTCCCATCCATTTCCCTATTCCTTCTACAACAGGGGTGTTCCCAGTCATCTAACTGCATTCTCCATAATGTGAAATAAATGATACCTCCAGCAGGGACAGGAAGGCCTTCTTGTAAATAATGGGTATACAGACCCAGGAGCCCAACTGCTAAGATCTGCAGGAGATGAAGAAAACCATTACATGACTTCACTTGCCAGCTTGCTCCAAACTCTGATATACCAGTATTGGGTGGACTGAGCCTTAAGTTGGAAAATTGCCGCACACATAATTAAGATATGATAGACACGGTTCAATGGTTTCTGGCAACTTTGCATTCTGTACTACTGGCCAGACACGCCAACATTCATACAGAGATGATGGAAGACACAGGGCCCTGGTGGTGTATCAGGGCCAGTATGGACAGTAGACGTGACTTTGACTGTGGTTTTCCATGCATTTACGTGTCTGCAACTGGTTAATGTGTTTCTTTCTCACCATCCTTAATGATTCTGGGACTAAGCTGACCATTGTCCCAGCCAGTGCTTTGTGTGGGGACCGCGTTCGCCCTGGTTCACACGCATATTGCCATTGCCTTCGAGATCTCCAGGATGGGAACCGTACCCTGTTCCCTATGTTTTCCTGCACGCAGAGGGGCCCAACTTAAATTACTCTGCATGGGGTGTATTAATACAGGATACTGCCTCTCAATGGATCGAGAATTGAAGACTGTGCCTTAGCTGAGTAGCAGGGGTCTTGATTGCTGCCCAGTTAAACAAACTGGAAGTGATATACTTGCAGATATACAGAAGGGGATTGGGTGGCAACTCCCCTTGCTGCCTAGTTTCAATAAACTCCTTGGGTTTAGTGAGTCATTAATGATAGCTTTAGGCCTTTTTTTGTGTCCAGATTTGTGTTCCCAAGAGAAGGGGAAAATTCTGTTCAGCCTATAGCTTACTCCTCCCTGGGCCTCAGAGAGGTCCCGACTCCCCCAGAATCTCTGAAAATCATGAAGTGGCTTGGTACTTCTGAACTTAACATAGTATCATCCGCTATGAGAACCTCTTCAGAAGGACTCCTGTAAAAGGTGGCAACATAGGCTGAATTGTTGGTGTCTTTCAATGTGTATTTTGATACCTGTACAGTCTATGCAATTGATTCAACAGAAATAGATGGGCTCTCCTGCAAACCTACTGAAAATCAGTTTGTAATATTTTGGCCAATCTATCTAAAACCATGAGCCAGGTAGACGATCATATGTAAAATATATATATATATCCGAAACCTTTTTTGTTATTAATTTTGAGTAGGGAAGGGTCAATTTCTGTTTTGGAGACAGTGTGGAATGAGAGGAAACATGAACACTTCTTGCTCTTGTGACAACTCAAACATTTTGGATCTCAAAACACTCCCCAATCGGGACATAGACTGATCCTTTCCTGCTCCATACACAAAAAAATAGCTGAGGTTTGTTCTGCACCTTTCAATGGAAACACATGTTCCATGATTCCTTACAGAGGTGAATCCCGATATTCTACATCCGTTTCTATTTCATCTTCTCGGATGACTTCCATAATCTGAAGAATGAACCCTCTCAGGATAGAAAGTTTAGAAACACCCCCATCAAACCTCCCCTTTTTTGTGTGCCTTCTCTAGATGCTTTGTGTTCTTTCCCATCCAGATAGCTCTTTTGGGATCTCCTCGGGTTATGGATGTCGTGGCGAAAGATGAAATGGAAATATAGAATTATACTTACCGTTCTTTCCTTTTTCTGGGAGTTTCCATGGTGACTTCCTGAATAATCCCCGCTATGTTCTCTTGTACTTGTACAGTGACTGGTGGGAAGCACTGTTAGGTGGCATTTATTCAAATTCCCTGGATGCTTCCCCATTCGAAGATTCCTAATAAAGGCAAAATGGTAGATCTATGAGCAGCTGAAACATGTTAGGTTGTCATAATAGATGCCAAGACATACACTGGAGGGATTAGATTTTTTGATCACGTTGAGATGCTCCAAAGAACTGGAGTTTGTGTAAGAGTCGGCCTGCTCAATCTGCTGCTCCCTATACTGGCAGTTTGCTTTTCTTTTTGTTTTTATATATTGTTTTATATATGTTTGTTCTAGAGCTGCAGCTAACTATTATTTTCAAAATCGATTAGCCGATTATTAAGTTCGATTAATCGGATAAACAATAAAATACATTTTAAAAAATGGCTCCAGTGATGACTACTAGTTTGTATTGAGATTGTAGTCCATCACAGGAGCAAGCTTGGAGCGGTGGAAGAAAAAAAAAGTAAAAAAAGAAAAAAAGATAGTGTGGTGTGCAATATAGTGAAAAGGATAGTGTAAATTTATACAGCAATGAATGCAGAATGGCACCGACTATAGAGGACTACAAATCCCAGCAATAGTACATTATACAGGGGTGCAATGCCGAATACCACCAGCTATAGAGGACTACAAAACCTAGCAATAGTACATTATACAGTGCAATGCAGAATACCACCAGCTATAGACGACTACAACAAATCCCAGCAATAGTACATTATAGCTGGCGGTATTCTGCATTGCGCTGTTTAATGTACTATTGCTGGGTTTTGTAGTCCTCTATAGCTGGTGGTATTCTGCATTGCACTGTATAATGTATTATTGCTGG
>NW_017307165.1:317132-317621 GCF_000935625.1 Nanorana parkeri | reverse complement strand
ACAACAAATCCCAGCAATAGTACATTATAGCTGGCGGTATTCTGCATTGCGCTGTTTAATGTACTATTGCTGGGTTTTGTAGTCCTCTATAGCTGGTGGTATTCTGCATTGCACTGTATAATGTATTATTGCTGGAATTTGTTGTACTCCTATAGCTGGTGGTATTTCGCATTGCACTGTATAATGTATTATTGCTGGGATTTGTAGTCCTCTATACAGCACAGTGCAGAATATCACCAGCTATATAGGAATACAACAAATACCAGCTAATGTATTGCTGGGATTTGTATTCCTCTATAGATGATGGTGCATTGCTCTGTATAATATACAGCACAATGTACCATCAGCTATAGAGGAATACAAATCCCAGAAATACATTATAGAGCACCATGTGTGGGAAAGTGCAGGCTTACCTGAGCAGTCTTCCAGCAACTTGCTTCTGAGATCGGACCTGTCTATCGGCGGACTTCGTCCCCCCCACCCTGCCAC
>NW_017307165.1:316808-317033 GCF_000935625.1 Nanorana parkeri | reverse complement strand
GTGTGGAGCCGCGAACAGGGCCAACTGATCGGAAGCCGATTAATCGATTATTGAAAAAGTTGAGAACTTTTTCAATAATCGATTATAATCGATTATGTCGATTAGTTGTTGCAGCCCTAGTTTGTTCCCAGAGCACTCTGTTTTATGCATATTATGCAATGTTGCAGTGCTGGTTTACCTCTTACATAGATGATGGTGTTTCTGTAATGCTTTGAGCAGCAATTT
>NW_017307165.1:316456-316674 GCF_000935625.1 Nanorana parkeri | reverse complement strand
ACCAGAGGGCAGAAGAGGGGTAACAGCCATACAGATGGTGTCCTGGGAGGGAACTGAAACAAGGGTTCCCGTGTGGCAGCTCAAGTGGTAACCACTTGACCAACCTGCTCCTTGTCTGAGTTGTCTTCAAGGTACTACATTGCTTCGTTGTCATTCAAGTCATCGTAATTATTCTCATGTAGTAGAAAATCCTGGTATGCAGTGTTTTTTTTTTTTTT
>NW_017307165.1:290327-308967 GCF_000935625.1 Nanorana parkeri | reverse complement strand
TGGGGGGGGTGGGGGGGGGAGACGGGACCAGAGGGCAGAAGAGGGGTAACAGCCATACAGATGGTGTCCTGGGAGGGAACTGAAACAAGGGTTCCCGTGTGGCAGCTCAAGTGGTAACCACTTGACCAACCTGCTCCTTGTCTGAGTTGTCTTCAAGGTACTACATTGCTTCGTTGTCATTCAAGTCATCGTAATTATTCTCATGGAGTAGAAAATCCTGGTATGCAGTGTTTTTTTTTTTTTTTCAGACCTATTATCCTCTTGATCTTTAGATACACTGTGCATTTCAACTTTTTCTACTTTTCTGACTCCCAAAATGTCTGTGTTATGGATTTTGTACTTTTCTCAATTGTGTAACAATAAGACGCGGAACACGCTTTCCTGTATTCCATGAAAAGTTTCATGAAAGAACTGCTGACTAGGTGACCATATCAAAATTCTCAAAAGTCGTATTTATCTATGTTTCTACTTGGATTTTTCAAGGCCCGTGTAGAGGATAAAGAAGGGAATTGGGGAAAAATCCTCATTTTATTTCAGCATGTGAACTTTCAGCGTGAAATTGGGGAACGTTAATCCTCCACCCTGTCACTGGGGGCCACTGGTAGATGAAGGGAGCTCTTTAACGCAATGGCTTTGCTTCTAGCATGAAAGGATGCGGAGAGAGGCCGGTCCCATTCTCTCCCAGTAGAGTGATCAGTCAGCGGGGTGAATGTGTCTGTCACAAGCATTATTGTGCATTTCTCTGTCGCTTTTCCAGAGTAGATAGTGCTTATTTTTATTTTACTCTAAATGGCGACACATCCAGAGCGCTGCTGAAAAATACTCTTCAAACAGGTCCATTCACTGCCTTGCCAGACCTGGAATTCCAGACATCTTTTAGATTGTAAGCCCTCACGGGCAGGGCCCTCCTTACCATCTTGTCTTAAATTGTATTGTGACTGTAATGTCTTCGTTATATTGTAAAGCGCTGTGTAAACTATTGGCGCTATATAAATCCTGTATAATAATAATAATAATAATAATAATCATCTACGTATAAAAGGAGAGCGGTTCATCTTCTACTCTTTGTGCTTCCAGGATGTGGAGGTGGGGGGGCGTTTCCCGTTTATAGAGAACCACCAGAAAGCTGTGCTGCTCTATTCAAGGTTATGCCATGGTAAATGGTCAACATAAATGTCCCAGTTTGCTAAGAGTCAGGCCAGGACCTGCAGAGGGCAGCATCGCGCTAGTGTCTGGTGGCACTGTCTCCTCTACCCACCTCCTGCTGCTATAATTGCGTGCACTGTGACCATGCCCTCCTTCCTGCCTTAGGCAGCAAAAGGCTATTGACCCCACTGCTCTATCTGATCCTAGCAGGTAAAGAGTGCATTAGTATGTTACTGTTCCTTCATTGTCCAGTTGGCACACTAGGGAGGAGAGGTGACTAAGGAAGCACAGTTTCCGCAGAAGTTATTTGCAATGATCACCCTCCATTACCAGGAAATCAGTCAGAGAATGGTATTGGCCTGGATGATATTTTCAGCTTGAAGATCGACATGGTACATATAATACGTATTATGATTTTTTTTTACTGGAGTTCTGCTTCAAGGTCTCTGTGTTCCAGCTCTCCGTATATTGGAGAAAGAGATTTTGTGATAAATTGGATATGTTTTTGGTTGTGAAAAGGTCTGCCAGTTTTTCCATTCTTGTTATTGACAAGGCCTTGACTTTTACTGTAGACCCGACCTGATTCTCCTTGTAAATGTTTGTGTTCTAATGGATTGTGTAGCAGTTTCCTGGAACACGGGAAGGTCTGGGAGGCTACGGAATTTAGCATTTTTGCTGTTATTGATCAGTAACTCCTACACTACCTAAGTATAGCAGGTGACCGTCAAATCTGTTGCTTTTGGAAAGCTGTGATGGGTACTTCATTTTCTTGTTTTATTGTTAATGTTAGTGCTGAAGCTAACAATATTTTAACATAATTTGATTAGTTGCCCAATTATCTTTCAATTAATCGATTGGTTGTATCGCTAATTGATCATGAAAATCGTTGCCAACTGTTCTCATTATCGATTTTTATAATCGATTGCAGCCCTAGTTAAAGTGAAAGTCCACCCTAGAATTATTGAGCAATTGAACCGCAATTTAATACATGCGTCTTGAAGCACCGTGTTTGATTCTGTGCGCACTCCACTTGTCCAGCAATCAGCGTTGAAAGTGTCACCTATTACCAGCAACACCATGCAACTCGTGGTGTCGCTTACCCCCCCTTGTGTTATCTATGTCCTGTGATTGCAAAGCCAACTGGAAACTGCTTTCCTTGTGTCCCGACGCTGTCAAAGACGTAGATGGCATGAGTTGCATGGTATTGCTGGTAATAGCACTTTCCAGTGCTGATTGGGCAATTAGAAGTACAGCCAGAAGTAAAACATGGTTTGATTAAGGTCCATGTGTTTTACATACTTTAAATTTAAAGTGTAATTTTGTTGGCTCATTGTTTGTGGCATTATAATAAAACATTGAACCCTTCCCTTCAGTCTATATTCCCGTGTAGGTCATAAGGTATTGTTACTGCTCCCTGTAGTAGGGACCGGTAACCTCAACCTGTATATTTTGACTGGCTAAGAAAACCATGCTATTGTTTTGATAGTGTTTGCTGTGGAAGTAGCAACACATAGGTGGAGCCATGTTCTGTTTTTCTTTTTGGTGGGGATTAGCAAGTTTGCCTCCATTACTCACCAAGCCATGTTGTGTCCTGAGATAGGAAGGGGGGGTGGAATGATTGATGACTTGTTTCTGGTGGCAATCCTAATTGGTCAAGTGTGTTGTGGGGAGATTTTCTTGGGCAGCTCTCTGAAAGACCAGAGGCCATGGTTCTGCCCCTATCTCCTTTTGGCTGTAGGTATAGGGAGGAAATCCCCAGAGCAGTTATTTCAGGCATTCAATGGGTGCCTTTTATCAGAGCTTGGGAAATTCTTAGAAAACTGAAATTTACATTGTATAAACAGGATTATCCTGGGGTAGTAGATTGTGGACTGGTTCATAAAGCCTGCTCCATTCACTGGTATGGCATAGTAAGACATCCTTGAAAGCTGCTAGTCTCACCCATAGAAAGCTACCAGTCAATTCCAGTTGGTGTTCTTCTACATGTTAGTACATCTGGGGCCTTATGTGAAATCATACGTCACTGTTACACCAGTAAATACCGGAGGGTTCCATGTGGGATATAGTATTTTTTTTCCAGATTCCCATCTGTAGCAGGTAAGCGTGGCTCCTTAGTACAGTACATACTTTATGCCAGAAAATCAAGGCCGGCCGGTTAGCAGTGGGAGCAGCTCAACGAGCGAAGCTATTTAAAACAGATTTTGAAAAAATTCCCATCGTTGAAATAGCTCGGCAAGGTCTTAAAGGTCGGTCTCTGAGGCACCAACCTAATTAAACCTTCAAATCTGCACGAGTTGTTGTTCTACAAATTTGCAGTGGGAGGAAAACAGTTTTGTTGCGTTTTGCTGCTTTCTTTGCAGCAATCTGTATTTTTCCTCCCTGTGTGCTGAAACTCGTTACATCTATGAATGGTAATAAGTGATTTGTTTACTTTAGTCAAACTTCTAAAATTAAAATAGCAAAGTGGGGAAAGAAGGGTCTACTGCGTTTATTAAAAAAAATAAAAAAGTTTAGGTTTCAAAGCTGACATACTTACTAGGGTATTGATCGGTCAGGGTGGCAAACCACCTACCTGTCTGTTTCTATTTTTTTTTTCCTCCATATACATTTTTATTGACGTATGAAGAACAAACAGACAATACAGACTCAAAAACAAGGGAATACAATGTACACCATGGTGATGGAATATTTTCGCAATACTAATAAACTGGGCAAACCAACTTCACAAATCTACTGCTGCAAATAACCTCTGCTAAGCAGTTGCTAACACACAAAACACCATCGCATATTTGTAGAGGATGGACAAGGAAAAATTACGTCCACACTTCCCGATTCCCATGCAGGGTATGTCTGACAAATTCCAACTTCATTGGTGTAGGGTGATCAGGGAAGACACACTGAAGACAGAGGGGAGGAAAGAAATTTCCAAGAGAGAAGAACAGATGAGGAAGAGTCCCATAAAGAAGGTGTGGAAATAGAAGGTAAAGTAGACATATTAGCAGCCTCTTTAGGGTTAAGAAGAGAGTCCTGCTGGGGACCATATGCAAGTCCACTCACACTAGGTAGCTCTCTATCTAATTGCCATCAATCCATTATGGGTTGATCAAAAGTCGGGGGTTAAGCTACGAAGGAGTAGATAGCAGGACATCGTATTCCTCCCTGCATGTGAACAAGTTCCAAGGTGCCCAGGTTTCCCTCTATTATAACTCAGCTGTTGTGTGTGTGTGTGGTGTGTGTGTGTGTGTATATATATATAACATCTGTAGGGTATTAATGTGGAGATAGAAAGTGTACAGCCAGGTACCAGAAGTTCAGATAACTGACATTTAGACAAAAGCATGCCGGTAGAGGTCAATAAACATATTTGGTGACTATTTTACATGCAGTTGAGATCTTAAGCATTTTTTTTTCTGGTCAAAAAAATAGAATCCACTTTAAAGGAAATGCCACTTTGGCAATTCTCCCTCTCAAAATAAAATCAATCTTGTTAGTGACAGTGTTGACCTTGGGCGTATCCACACTTTGAGTTAGTAGTTTTATTGATGGCCTTCTTTACCAGTATCTAAATCTTTGTTGGCTTCTTTTAACTGGTAACATCAGGTTATTGGTATCTTGTCCTCTCTCTCGTCTCATGCAGGGCTTTTTATCATCCTTGTGTTGGCGGTGAACGAAATTAAAAAAAAAAAAAAGCCTGCTAATATTGTGCGTGCCTCATTTTTCTTCAAGGCAGTTAAATGGAGGCATATGTCAGCAGCGATTGGACTGGGAATTGTCAGAGCAAATACAATCTCAGCGTGAAACAGCTGTGGTCATTGTCGCAGATCTCGATGCCAGGAAATTTGCTGTAATCTAATCTGGAAGAAAGAGAGCTAGTTCTAGGAGGACAGCATCTGTGCCATTGCCTGTGGGTCATCTTTACCCTGGACACTTCCTGTCTTCTGTATTATCCTTGTCAGTGCTTGGCCTCTCCAGTCTGACCTCCCGACTGCTTCTTGCACACCATGGTGAGCTCTTGTTTTCTCTTCCGCCTTGGCCTCTGCTCTGCTCCGGGCATCCTGAGCTTCTCCACCCTAAACACTACCCTCCTCTATTTCTGATGTAATAAGGCATATTCAAAGTTTTTCTGCTATCTTAGCCTCTGGTCTACACTGTGTCTTACTTCCTCTGTTCAAGCCATCCAGGACCACATCTGTTCATTGTCTGTGCTATCGAGGCACTCCAACCTATTGTTTACATTGGTCTGCTGCTCTCTACCCCACAGCCATGGCCCTTATCTCCTACTCTGTAGCCCTCCATCCTGCTCTTCTCTGGCCATGGCCCTTATCCTTTCTCTGTGCCCACCATCCTAGGCCTTTGCGCTGCTTTGTAAATTCCAACCTGGTCCCTCAACTCGGCAGTATTCTATCTATGATAACCTTCTAGTTCATCTGTACAATTAAACTCATTTTGTCACGTCATGGTGCCTCATTGACCAATCACGATGGCTGTTTTTTGAAAATTCAGACCATTTTTGCTTCCCTCTCCTGCTGACAATTACGGTACATTAGAGCAGATGCTTCTCTTTGCATGTACATGTGAAATTACCCAAAAACAGCAGCAATTCTGTATTTCTCTTATTTGCCATCAATGTTTTCGACCAATTTTTGTCTCCCTGCATTATTGCCCCTAGTGTCTGTACTGACCCAGGTGGTGCGATGGGAAACGTCTTGTGCAGTCGAGGGAAGCCTCTGTGATTATTGAGTTGGATATCGTGTGATATTGGGAAAGGTAATGACCGCTTAGTCTCACTTGGGTTATTTAAAGATTTCATATTAACTACTAACAAGAAAAGCTATGGCAAGGGATTGGGAAGAATAAGACATTTACTCCGTGTTTAAAGATTTAATTTTTTAGCAAGTTTAAAATATTGAAAAAATAATTAAGCGGTAATACAAAGATATTGACTCGCATTGAACCTCTAACATTTGACGGAGTTGAGTGGTGTAAAGAGTGCAAATAGAAAGGATTGGGACTATGTCTGAGACGAGGGTTGGACAGATCAATATAGGATTCAGGAACCAGTCAGCCCAATCCAGCACAGACGTCTGACAAGTTGGGGGCCGTATGCTTTACCTGCCGGCAATAGAAAAGGCTGGAAAAAAATTGAGTGTCCATGATGACTTTTTTTTTTCACTCTATGTAAAGTTGTGTTGAGTGTTTAGTTACAGTATTTAACAAAACTACCTAAAGCTCGAGTTCAGTGGGCTAATATCATAAAAAATAGGGTTATTGGAGGAGGTGTGGCGCGCAGCGTGTGTGGAGCCGTGAACAGGGGCAACCAATCGGAAGCCGATTAATCGATGATTGAAATAGTTGACAACTTTTTTAATCGATTATAATCGATTATGTCGATTAGTTGTTGCAGCCCTAGTTATTTCATCCTTTAAGTAAAAACAAAACAAAATTTTTGCCATCTCTGCGGCCTTGGTCAAGCTTTCCTGCTCCAATCCAATTTACAACTATCCAAAGAAGAATGCAAATGGGTGAGGAAGTTCACAGCAACAAACTGTACAAATTCCCAAAAATTCAAACTGCAAGCCAGACCTATTTTTTTTACATTGGCCTGCTGCTCTCTACCCCATGGCTATGGCTCTTGTCTCTACTCTGTAGCCCGTCATCCTGCCTTTCTCTGGCCATGGCCCTTATCCTTTCTCTGTGCCAACCATCCTAGGTCTCTGTAACAACAAACATCTGTCAATATGTGAAGCCACATCTAGATGTAGAGGACGGAGTAGGACCTCATTATTTTACAGCGGTGACTCAACATGGAAATGGAGCTTCACAATTTTTTCCAATTGTATGGTACAGAGTCCTCTTAATTTGCAAAGCAAACCTGTGCTTTGCACTCCACTGGATGGAGTGGAGTGCGAGGGAATATTTTGCATAGTTCATTGCTTTAACTCCCCCACTATGTACATTTTGGCCCAAGCTACTCAGACCATTAAAATCACCAGTGTAGTTAAGGCCTCCTTTCTCTGCTAGCTACAAATTGATTTGAGTTGCTGTCACACTTTCTGTATTTGGTGCAGACACACTATTATGGGGTTCCAAGGAAAGGAATTGTCCCATTTTGGGTGTTCCTATAAATGTAGGCCTGGTTCACACCTAGGAGTTTTTGAGCAGTTGGTAAAGCACTTTTAAATGCCCAACACAAGAAAATCCCATGATTTTCAATGGCCTTGGTTCACACCGGAGCAGAAATGAAATGAGCTTCTTTGGGCAGTTAAAAGGGCGTTTTTGCCCCATAGGCTTGAATGGAAATGGCAAAAATGTGCGGCAGAAGCATGTTGCACATTTTCATGAGCGTTTTTGCGTGTTTAAACGCCCATTCTTCCATTGCCCACAATGTTTCATGAGCTGCCAGGCAAAATGTGATTTCAAATACGTGTGTAAAAACTTGCATGAGAATGTGCACAACGCGCAATTAACTGCATGCTGCTCACATGCATACAAACGTGCAAAAACGCTGCTGCCTAGGTGTGAACCAGGCATTGGAGTAGGACTTTTTTTTTTTTTTTTTTTACAGAGGCACCTTCATCACAACCAAAAAGTTTTCAGTATAACCATACAAGTTTTGGCAAAAAGGGGCTCAAGGAATCCAAAAGCCCTCCAACTGCACAGCATAGTAAAGCTTAATCTGAGGGCTTTTTGATTTAGTCCTTTTTTACCTTTTTTTCGCTATACTGTCTCGTTGGATACCAAGTCCTACTCTATAGAGTCCATTATTTAGATAGACTGCACTAATGATGGCCGGCCTGAAACAGCTGTTTGCAGTCACCAATGGTTCTGGCTTTCAAGACATAAAACAAATATTTGCATGGCTCCACCCACTGTCCTGAAACAAGGAATATTCTTCTTTTTGGGATATGGAATGAGAAGTGCGAATACTTTCTGTTCTAAAAAGGCTTTACTGTTTCATGCACCGTTTTCATTTTATATAGGGCACATGGGTTAGAGCTTTCTTTTAGATTTTTTCTTTTCCTTTTTATTTGCCCGTTGCTCCTGTTAACAAACTTACTTTTTTATTTTTACAGCCCGGATCTTTTGTGAAAATCTGTTACCTAGACAAACTGACTCTCTCTTTTTTTTTATATGAGACGGGTTGCAAATTATTTTATCTCGCCTCGTGAACAAAGGTTGCAGACAAGCAGACCTGATGGAGGGGGACACTCTAATTACTCCGAAACACATTGACTATACACCTCTACGAACAATAAACACATCCGTGATCAAGACTGAGCTGCCCACCTTTTTGTCAACGAGGTTCGCCCATCTGATGTGGAGGTTTTTTTTTTGTATAGGTGTAAAGAGGAGCAGGTAGTATGGGAAAATCTACCCAACGTGGGCCACAGACTGAACATGTAAAGCCATCAAAGTTTAACTATTCCACTCTCTATCCAAACCTAAAAAGAAACAAGTTGGCTGTGATTTAGGCTTTAAACGTTGTTCTGTAATATCTATTAGTGTGAGCCCATATAGCTTTAGCATTTATAGCTGTCCAGTTGAGCTCCAGAATAAGAGAGCTTGTTTGGTTGGAAATCGCTGAGTTCTTGTGGTTGTTTTCTTACCGTAGCTTCATTTGCATGTTTGAAAAGCACGGATGCATTTGTCCCGTTTAATATATCTTGCGAGTTGACCTCTCGGGAGAGTAATCTCTCTAATGGAAGAACAATGCTTGTCGTTGAGGCTGGGACTGACCTTTCCCATGACGTGGTTGCTAATGCATTAATCAGCCTCTCCGGCGTGGAGTGATGCGAGATGGTTGACCAGAGGTGGCTGCTTTTTGTCTCGGCATGCTTCACAACGGGTACTAGGGGGCTCGTTCACACATACTGTACGTGTTCGTTATTTGAAAGCCTTTTACTTTTCTGTAATACATGCCATTTTGCTGGACTTTAATTCTTCATTGAACATTTTAGACAGCAGGTTCTAATTTGCGTAAGTGTACTTTCCTATAGCGGTATTCCTAATGCATGGATAGAGTAGGAACTGGTCGTTCGCCTTGTCAGTTTTAGTCTCACATTTGGAGCATTTAATTGAAAAAAAAAAAGTACTTTTTCTCCATGATCCTATCTTAGCTCCTCCCTTTTCTTTGTGGAACAGCAAGAGGAGTTTTTTGTGATGTCTGAATATCATTGGGGCCACTAATTGAGTAAGTGGACGTAGATTGATTGTTTAATTAAAACCCAATTTAGTATAGCATCGATCTCCTTAGCACATCCCCAATGGTCGGGCTCTTAAAAAGATTACAACCGGCCAGGAAACGTCAATATCGCAAATGCAACAGCTTTCTTTATCCAGGTAAAACTGATTCATATAATTGTTGTTCCGTTCAGGTCACAGAGCTCGCCCGGGAGAAAATTTATGGCGGTGGAGATTTAATCTTCCATTTTGTCAGTGTGTGAGGTAACATTTGACCATGTCTGACCAGAAGAGCTGTGATGAGGCTTTTTCATGGGTGTACAGGAACTAGAAAATTGGGGGAGGTGATGATACAGGTGTCTGTTTGGTCAACCATATTAGAGCTTTTTTTTTTTCATTTCATATGAATACGCAGCAGGTTTGTACTTTACGTGTTGCTCTTTATTGGCTAACTTACCATAAGTTACCATCTCAAACTTGCTGCCTTAATGAATGGCTAACATTGTACATGACTTCTGCTGTGGAAAAGACTTAAGAAAATTTGATTTTGGCTGTAAGTTTCCTTTTTGCTACCCGTCTCTATAATTTCCTCCAAGCCTGGTTTACTTTGATGAAAGTCATGTCTCCGTGTAGAAGGATGTCACATCCAAGAACAGAACTCATCTCATTCATTGTCACTTCAGATGAGCTCCTAAAACACAGATTTGAAAGGGCACATTTTTATTTTATAGAAGCCAGGCTGTAATTAGGTCTCTTGGCCCTAACAGTGCCACCTTTTTGGTAGACAGTCTGATGTTTATGAGGGCGACGCTATGATGCTCTTAAATGGTTGTGAAAGTAATTGTACAAGCGAAGCCTCAGTAACTAAGCTGGTTTGTTCAGGTTTTTTTTTTAATGAAGAAGGGGTATTTGTGATGACATACACTAAAAGCCCAAATGTTTGTTGACTCATCACCAATTTGAGCATGCTGGATCTCCAATTCAAAATCGTATGCATCAAATCAAGCACATAGCCTTGCAATTTCCATAGATGAACATTGGCATACAAAGGTATTTTAGACAACTGTGCCCTTCCAACCTTGAGGTTACAGTTTGGTGATGGCCCTTTTGACTGTGCCCCAAGCTAGCTCCATAAAGACATGGTTTGAGCAGTTTGGTGAGGAGGAACTGGAGTATCCTGCACAAAGCCCTGACCTCAACCCTACTGAACACCTGGATGAATTGGAACGCTGATTGTGAGCTAGATCGTCTCATCCAACATCAGGCCCTGATCTTGCACATGGGCACAAAACCTCTTACACTCAAGTCCTGTGGAAAACTTTCCCAGAAGATTGCAAAATGTTATAGCCACAATGGTGGGAGGAGGACAACTTTATATTAATGGCCATGGTTTTAGCATAGGATGTCCACCAATTTCATATAGGTGTAATGGTCAGGTGTCCACAAACCTTGGGTCATATAGTGTACATACAATAGAGTAACCACTGTCTGTTTGGGTCATTGCCTAAATGAATATTGAAAGGATAATGAGCGTTCTCTACCACTAGTCTCCGATATTTAGATATTCATTCCACAATACAGTTGGATGTTTAAAATAAATGTCTCTCTATGCTGTCCTAGTCTGACAATGAAACCGTTGCGAGTTAACCCCTAGTTCAGTCAACCATCGCTGTAGTGCTCTGATCTGATCTCTGCACAGGCATACAAAAAAAGATGTCCGATACGGGTGACTTTAGATACAACCCACTGTCTGTAGTGGTTGTCATCTTGGTTCATTGAGGATTTAGGGTCAGTTTAGGCTCCGAAGAGAAGCAGAAGAGCAGTACTTGTCACTAAGGTGTTACATGGCAGAGTCTGTCCTACATAAGCAGTCATGCAGATGATGTGAAGTGTCTTTTTATTTTTCCTTTTGGCTTAAAGGAGACATCCTTCTAGGATAAGAGTCGTATGGAACACTCGTTCCTTAGATGTGCTCCAGCATGGAAGGACAGGTTATCTGTTTTTTTTCTGTTCTCAAAGGGACCCATCCATACAATGTTGGCGACTGTCAGTGAATGTGTTCATCAAGAAGGAGTAGATGTTGATGTAAATTTAGGCTATAGAAGATGGGTAGAACATTCCACAAGACCATGCAGTGGATCTAGTAGCCTAGGTTGAAGTGCATGCAGTAACTCATACCTAGTATCCCCCATAAAGAGGTTTTGGTGTACATGGTAAGCTTTTCCACAACACCGCACCAAGATTTTGCTAGATACATGCTCCCTATATAATAAACAGATCTGCCACATGATGTAATATTTATTATTCATTATAATCTCATTCCAGTCTCGTTTTGCTTTCCTCGTCTGATACAGTAGAGTAAATAGAACAGGTAAATAAATAGAGATGGGATATACGGATTAGGCACGGTGTCCCCTCCTTTCCGCTGGAGCCGGCTGAGTGTCGTGCGCAGCCATGCAATAAATGTAAAACTGGTACACAGATCAGGCAGAGAGAGCTTGTTGCTAATTTAGGACTCCCGACGTTCTCTGAGTGGCTCAAATGGAGCAGCCGTGTGCTCTGTTGCTTTAAACCTTTATGACAGCCGGGGAGGGAGGAGGGGGGGAGGCAGACTGATGGATATGGGTCTAATGGGCTGATGTGAGCTGTAGGAGCTTGTGTGTCCGGTCCTGTGCTTGCTGACTCGAGACTGTTCATTTCCTCTTCCTTCTTCAAAGTGCGGCTCCCCGCGTACTGGGCAAAGGCGTATTTTGCACCAGTAGAGGATGGCTAAGGGGACGTCTGCAGTGACTACCAAATGCTAGCAATTCAACATATTTGTTGCTGATCAAAGTGCTTTGAAAACTCTTGTTTTAATTCACCGTGCGTTAGTATTGAAGCACTTTACGGCTTCCAATAAAAAAAAGAATTTTCAGCCCCCAGCACTTGCTTTGTAAGGGTGACAAACCTTTCTATGCTCTGCATGCAGTGTTGTCAGACCATGACGCATGCTCCTGCAGCGGCCACTGCTCCCTCTAAACGAGCCTGCTCCAGTCACCGTGCCGTCCACCTCTTCTGTGGATGTAAAAGAAATGTGCCCCTACTGCGGGTTGCACAAAGACACAGCGGGGCACATTCTGTCACATTGTTGGCCAATGCTAAACAGGAGCAGTGAGACAATGTGGGACAGATTTATGATAATTAGGCAGCTTCATTGGTGAATTTCTCCCTCTGCTTCTCAAGTCCCATCAAAACAGAGTAAAAACCCACACCCAACCACTACTTAATTGTGCATATGTTCAGAGTGAAAACCTGTCTCGTCTATAGTGGTTGATATGTCGTAGACCTGTGCAAATCTGTTGCATAACTGACCGGCAGTCTGATTTGGCGTCTGCATTTGTCACTGTTTTGCTTGATAAATGTCCCTCAGCCATCTCAGCACCCTCAGGTGATACATGATGTATTTTTCTGATGCGGGTGTAATTTGACTTGAATATGCCCGTACGTGTGCTCCATTGACCTGGAAAGACCAATTTTTCCTCATAGTTCCCTTGATATGTGAGGATAAAGGAGCGTGATTGATCACTGAATGGTTGGCATGGGAAATACAGTTCTGCAAGCACCAACGGAGTGCTTGGTGTTGGCCATTTTATACGGCGGTCAATGGCGTTGGATTCAGAACTCAACATAGTGCACCGAATCGGTTTTATATCGACCACTGCAGAAATACTTGGATGGCTTAATCTTCCTGTGCGCGGCCTTAGCCGTTGGGGGACCCTTAACATAATCTAGTAGCTTTAGCATGTGGAATGTTTTCTCTGTCCATCATGAATATGAGTTTAGTATCCAATATGGCTGTCCATACCTGGGCTTCCTTCTTTTTTTTTTTTTTTTTTTTTTTTTTTTTTTTTTTTTTAATCTTTGCACCTCCAGCACAAATAAGAGGACATCTCCTCCAAGTGCCCACCATGCCCCTGCCTCAGGGCTGGCACTGTTTATCATGGGCACTAACAAGGTGTGAGGCTTGCGCCATGCGTTCGGCCGAGGTATTATTAGCTCCTCTCACAGCCAGAGGCAGCAGATAAATCAAAGTGAAAGGATCTTAATGGATTCTGAGTCTGATCAGCGCCGGTAAATTACAGCTCGGAAGGACCGGTGTAGCTTGGTAAACACATTACTTATCCAGTGATCCCTCTCCAGTGCAGACGTTTTACGGGGCACCAGTCCTTGTTATGAAATCTCCCTCTCTGGGGGCTACCGCCTGCACAGAGACTAGGCGTCATCGCTCACCAGCTGCAAATGAGGCGCCGTCACAAGGCAGAGATCCTAATTAATGATCCATGGATCGCAGAACATAGACTTCCAACAGGATTCTATGAAGAGTTCTAAAAGAACTGAAGTGAACCTGTCCTTTTTTAAATGTCACCTTTCACTTGGGGGCAATTAGGCACATGTGTGCAATTACTAGGGATATACCAATACTAGTATCGGTATAGTATTTGCTCGTACTCGCCCAAATGCTCCGATGCCTAGCCTGATACTCGAACTTCCGTTATCAGGAAGCGAGTCATTACATGCTGCCTGGCTTCCTGATTGGCCGGGATTTATACGCTGGTCCTGAACCCTAATATTTGCCCCAAACTCATTCTCCATCTCAGGATTGGACGAATTCCAAGAGATGGGTAGCCAATGCTCCTTCCAAATTACAACTGGCGCCCAACTTTTGAGGTTTTCTCTAAGTCAGGAGTAGGCAACCTTTGCTCTCCAGCTGTGCTGAAACTACAAATCCCATCATGTGTCTGCCTCTGGGAGTCATGCCTGTGGCTTGCAATGCCTTATGGGATTTGTAGTTTCAGCACAGCTGGAGAGCCGAGGTTGCCTACCCCTGCTCTAGGTGTTGTCAATGGAGCTGGCTCCTAAAAAAAATGTCCTCCTGGATTGGACAGACTGGCTCCAGAATCCCATATTAATGTGTCCACCCCTGCTCTACTGTAGTGCTAAGGACATTGTGGGTGTTTTATGTAATTAAAAGGTATTTTCAGACAGGCATTGTCTGGTGCACTTGTGGTGAAGCAAAAGGGTCAGCAAGACAACCATTGCATTCTTTAAATTACACCATATAAAGTACACTACGGTTGCCTGTTCTTTAAGGCTGTTTGTTGAAGCAGGTTGTAGATGGTGGTTGAGACTGAGGAGCCGACAATAAGCAAATATTGTCCTCATACTAGATCCATGTGTATTCTTCCTTGAGTCTTGGTGAGCTTTGTGTATTTCTTCCAGATCTGTGCAGTAATCCAAAGTGAGACTTTACTTCCTGTAAAAGACCAGTCACTGCTGCTCTCTCTCCTTGTGCAGGATGTCTGGTCTGGTCTCCGCCCCTCCTGTAGTTCTCTGGTATGGGTGGGGCCTGCTGCGCAGCCTATTTACAGAACAGTGATGATGCCGTTTCTACTTTTACCAATGGTTTTATCAGGGTTTGCAAAGGCGTTTGATGCTCAGGAAATTGATTTATATCCTTTGTTGCCTTTGGGGAAGGCAAAATAATAACCAGATTAAACTTCAGCTGTAATGAATTTGTTTAATAAACTTGTGAATTGTCTGGCTATGCGATTCCGTGGATTCATTTGTGTAAACATGGGATTGGGAGGATCTGAAACGTGACGCGTCCTCTGCATGCGACGACCGCCATTTGGAATTCAGTGAGGAATCTGTGAAAATCTACTGAAATTTATTGAATTTTGATCTTCGCAAATCCAAATCAATCCCGAAGCTAATAAAAGTCAAGCTAACTGGATTAAATGACTTTACATTTTAAAGAAGCGTCTTTAACATATGAATGGGATTTGTAATCTCTATGGACAGATGGGGGTTGGTTAGAAAGAGTTTTTTTTTTTTTTTAATGTTGCCATTTTTTTTTTTTCTTTCTGTGGGAAGGATCTATTCAGCCCATATGTAATTGCATTCTTGTGTTACTATATGTGATGTTATATGTCCTCTTCCAATACCACGACGTGGGTAAGGGAAATTAAAAATAATGAACAGGATTTTTTTCACTTTTAATACATTTTTAGGACTGGACTTTTTAATGAATGGGATCAAAGTGATCATATACCGCTTTGAGCTCCTCGCTGAACATTCACTTTACAAATATAACCCTCTGTAGACCTTTAGTAAATTATCCACACAGTGTTCTTGAAGTGCGGCTTATTGTCAGTGTTTATATCGCAATGGGATTTCTATAGGGATGCAACAATACCGGTTTTTCGATATTGAATACATATTTCGGTACTCACTGATACCGAGACTTCCGTTTGCCTTGGAAGCCTGCTCCATTATCAGGAAGCCAGGTGGTGTGTCATTACCAGCTGCATGGCTTCTTGATTGCTGGAGAAGCCTGCTCCCCAGCTAATCAGCATCGAGCCGGCTGTTTCGCTGGCATGATGTTGATCGGCCGGGAAGCAGGCTTCCCAACCAAACAGCATGGAGTCTGCTTCACAGCCAATCAGGAAGCTGAGAGGCGCGTCATTACTCGCCGCCTGGCTTGCTGAGGAGCCGGCTCCATGCTGTTTGGCCGGCTCAGTGCTAATTGGCTGGGAAGATGGCTTCCCAGGTAATCAGCATGGAGCCAGCCAAACTGCATGGAGCCAGCTTCCCAGCCAATCAGGAAGCCGGGCGGCGGGTAATGACCAACTTCCTGATTGGCCAGAAAATCGGCTCCATGTTCCCTTGCAGCACTGCCAGTTAGAGGAAATCTCCCTCTGACCGGCAGTATTTTTGGTTTCTCAAACTGCTTAGCTCTCCCATTATACTTGATCAGGGTTATTCACAAAAGGGTGAAGAGTTTGGAGAAGTCAGGAGAAGTGAACAATCTAAGACATGGGTGCCCATTTAGGTAGATCGTGATCTTACCAGTAGCTCTCACTGCCGATTCTGGTAGATCACGAAGGGTGTGAATGGCGGCCAGGTTATTTCATTTTGGTATATTTATTTAGCTGTGCATACATGATTACCTATTAGCCTGAGTCTGCTGAGCCAAGACACCTGACACCTTTCTGGTGGTTGAAGCGCTATGTATTACATCAAAGAATATTAGTTCACACAGCCTGTTGCACTGCACTGTTTGCAAAATACAGCAAGGTGAGCCAGGAGAGAGAGTGGGGAGAGACGCACAGGAGAGACAGCCAGGAAAGAGAGAAGAGAGACAGCCAGGGGAAAGACAGCCAGGTGGTTGAGCAAGGAGAGACAGCCAGGACAGAGCGAGGGAGGTTTTTCTTTTGTTGGTAGATCTCCTGTAGCTCGTCATTTGAAAAGTAGATCTTAACACAAACAATTGTGGGCACCCCTGGTCTAGGACAACATAGCTGAATTGGAGAATTTTTCCTAATCAGCTATGTTGTCCTAGATTGTTTACTTCCCCTGCCTTCTCCAAACTCTTCACCCTTTTGTGAATAACCCTGTATATGTGAATAATTTTAAAATCTGGGCCCCCTGTTTTGAGGCAGCCTGTTTTTGTTGAGCGGCTTCACTGGAGCCATTGTGCTTTATCATAATCTGATCGGTCTTCCCATCATTTGAATCTAGCACCTCATTTGTACTTGTTCCTTAACCCTATTGTGACCAACCCTTCCTTAGAGCTTAGCAAGGTATAGATGTTGGTCAGAGGGGCATGAGTGGGCAGAGACTGGCACTGAAGGCCACACCTGATGCAAGTAATACAAGGGGGCAGAGCTTGGACCAGTCTGGCAGGAGCAAGAACGTGGTGGGTAAGTACTGGTCTGGGAATATTACAGGCTGGAAGGGGCTTTTGACAAAGTGGCACATTTTTTAAGACTAATAGCACTTAATTTTATTGTACGTTGGGACCGGTTGTTGTGTGATTTTTTTTTTTTTAGAGTTCTGTGCTCATTTCCAAAATCCTCCTGGAAAGCCGGCAGTTGGGATCTGATTAATTGCTACGGACAACGCGGAACATTCTTTCAGACACTGATAAATAAAGCGGCTTCTAAAGCTTATAAATAAACCTCCTAAATTAGACACTTTTTCATCTGTTTCCTTAAATATATTGTAATAAAAGGAGAAATCGGTCACACTCATAAATAGCAGGAGATGATGCACTTTGGGTGTTGGAGACTGTGAGTTTAAAGAGGAGAGGAAGAAATTGCATCGTGTCATGGCCAGTTTGTCAACAGGATCCCGCAGGAGCACGGTTTGTTGCTGGAGGAAGGGTGTTCCATCCCCAATGTGTTTTTTTGTTTTTTAATTGGTGCAGATGATCCAAAAACAATTTAGTCACATGGTCAAGTACTGAATGCTGTGCATTGTGTAAATTGCGTGCCCTGTGCATATGGATGTACATTGAATCCCTAGCGTGCCGTACATATGGATGTACATTGAATCCCTAGCAGGCCCTGTACATATGCATGTGCATTGAATCCCTAGCGTGCATTGAATCCCTAGCGTGCCCTGTACATATGGATGTACATTGAATCCCTAGCGTGCCCTGTACATATGCATGTACATTGAATCCCTAGCGTGCCCTGTATATATGAAGATGCATTGAATCCCTAGCGTGCCCTGTACATATGGATGTACATTGAATCCCTAGCGTGCCCTGTACATATGCATGTGCATTGAATCCCTAGCGTGCCCTGTACATATGCATGTACATTGAATCCCTAGCGTGCCCTATACATATGAAGATGCATTGAATCTCTAGGGTGCCCTATACATATGAAGATACCTTGATTCCCTAGCGTGCCCTATACATATGAAGATGCATTGAATCTCTAGGGTGCCCTGAAGTGTAGGTTTTATTTCCTTCCAAAAACTTTGTGCAGCTGACGGCGACTGGTGCCAATAATACTACATGACAATCAATGGACGATGGTCACTGGTTTATTTGGGCTGAATTTTTATGAATTTTTAGCCCAACTTTCCACTATGGTCCTTAGTGGGAGCTGATGAGCACTAGTTCTCAAACAGAATCAAAGATAATCTGCCCCCCCCTTCCCATAAAATCATCCCCCCTCCTTTCAGGATGGATGAATGTATTAAAGAATGCAAGGGTGGTTGCTGTACATTTCCTGTGTAATATTGCCTGCCTGTCAGCTGAAAATTATCATTAAACAGATAATTCCGCTCAATAATGCTGATTATTTCCAGTGTTTAGAGAGAGTGACTGATACGGGATTTAATTACAGTTCTTCTGCATGTTATTACCATAACTGTCCTATTTTATACGGATTATGTTCTATTAGAGAAGCCTCTCAGAGGAGGATCTCGCAGATTGGCGGGGCGGGAGGGGCAGAAATGGGATACAGACGTAACACTAGCT
>NW_017307165.1:275787-290256 GCF_000935625.1 Nanorana parkeri | reverse complement strand
AGCTCAATTAGGCAAACCTTGTCAGCTGGCTGGTAGGTTATGCTGGAACATGTGGGGGCTACCTTCATGCCCAGTTCTTGGTGCAATGTCAGCGTGGCATGTCATGAACGCTCATATGTTAATTTTGTAGCTGAAAAGTGAACCAGTAAAAATATGGGGTGTCTTTCTCAGCAGCCAATCTGAATCCATTTTATTAGGTCTTTTTTCCCCCACCTGCTTGCAGGTTAATTTACACTGCTGTGTTTTAACATGCTATAACACATGCATTCGACTTATGTGTTGCCCATAGGGTGCCGTTATATCCCTAGTCAACTGTTTTCCCCGGTATGTGCCCAGAGGACATTGAAGTCTGGATGCCCAGGCCAGATTTAGCATTTAGGCCTCGTTCACACCAGATGCAGTGCGTTCCGGCCTGATTCTGGCCAGAACGCACTTCCTCATATTGCCGCCGCCTCACTTTTTTTGTGGAGCCGGAGGGGCACGCCCACCGACCGCAATGCGATCGGCCACATGGGATCGCAAGGCACGTAATGCCTGCAGTCCGGTGCGAACAAAATAGTGCTTGCAGCATTGCATTGGTTCATTGGACCGCCATGCCCCCTCCTGCCCCACAAAAAAGTGAGCCGGCCGCAATGCGAGGCAGTGCGTTCAGACCAGAATCGAGCCGAAACGCACTGCATCAGGTGTGAACAAGGCCTTAGTGTGCATCAGTCAGGTTGACTTAACTCTCATTTACCAATGTATTTAATTTTTTTTTGTTTGTTTTTGATACTATAGTTTGTATTAGACAATTGCAGTATTAAACACACCACCATCCACAGGCTACAGGGGCCTTTGCAAGAACAAGGTGTTGTGCTGAGGAATGTTGCTGCACTGAATTCAGGAGGGAAGGGGTTAACTCTGTCTTGTGAAGGATACCTAGATTGGCATTGCGGAAAATTCCTGCTCCTTACACAATTTTTGTTTGATCAGCTGACCATCTGTAAGCGGGTGTCCTACGTTGGGTATAATTTTACCAAGAATCCCCTATGCTGATCTACCATTACTCCCCTTGCCCCATTATTTTCCCAATAGCTCCCCGCTGTTGTCTTCTATCCTGTGTATTTGTACTTATAATTTTTTTTCTTGCTCTCTCGCAGAATTAATTTCCCTTTTTTTTTTTCTTTTTTTTAAACGGATATTTTCCGAGTCTTTGGGGCAAATTTTCTTCTTTTTTTAATTTTTTTATTGTGTGGCACATCAAAGGCCTGTACTTGAAAGGTCGAGGGCTCTTTGCTCCTCGTCTGGGCTCGCCACCTTGACTTGGCTGCTTTGATGTTTGTGAATAATGCAGAAATGAATCCCCTTATGAATTATTCATCACTAGAAATTGAATATTTTAACCCAGATTTTTGCTTGTCCCTGTAAAATGGCACATGGAATGTCTTTAATATTGCCGGAATTGTTCTGGTTGTGTTGGAAATCTCTCTCTACCAGTCATTCAGATGCGAATAACGATCTAGGGGTCGAAATTGCATGGAGAGCGAGCGTCAGGTGAGACACGCGCCCGTTTAATATGCATTGTATGTATAAAACCGTGCGCGTGAGCTACTAATTATGCGCAGTTAGTAGTTTCACCTCGTGAATGTCCACATATAAGAGGCTGAACCAGAGTGGTCAGTTTATTTTTGATTTTCATAGTGCCAACATCATCTGCAGTGCTCCCTAAACTCACTGACTGCGAGATTAAGTATACTAGGGATGTACCGATACTAGTATCGGTATTGCTCCGATGCCTAGCACGATACTTCTGGTATCAGGAACCCGGGCAGCTCGTCATTACACGCTGCCCGGCTTCCTGATTGGCCGGGAAGCCGGCTCCATGCTCCGTCGCGACTCCCATGCTCCCTCGTGTAATGACGCGCTGCCCGGCTTCCTGATTGGTCGGAAGCTGGCCAATCGGGAAACCAGGAGCCGTGTAATGACGCAGTGCCTGTCTTTCTGATTGGTCGGAATGCTGGCTTCATGCTCCCTTTTCACCTCATGACAAGGGAGCATGGAGCCAGCTTCCTGGCCAATCAGGGCGCTGCGTCATTACACAGCGCCCGGCTTCCTGATTGGCCAGAAAGCCGGCTCTTTGCTTTCTAGTCACCTAGTGATGAGAAACATGGGAGACGGCTTCCCGGGTAATCAGGAAGCCAGGTGGCTTCTTCAATGGGATTTTCGGTATCGGTGAGTACCGAAAAGAAAAATTGCCACTCGTACTGTACCGAAATACCGGTATCGTTGCATCCCTAAAGTATACATTAGGAGGACGATAATCCTGCATAGTGACAGTATTCAGTGTGGCAAATAATGATTTGATCCCCTGCAGATTTTGTACGTTTGCCCACTTACAAAGAAATGAAAGGTCTATCATTTTTATCATAGGTGTATATTAAAAGATAGAGACAGAATATCAACCAAAACTCCAGAAAAAACACAATACAAATGTTATAAATTGAGTTGCAGTTCAGTGAGTAAAATAAGTATTTGAACTCCAAGCAAAACATGACTTGGTACTTGGTGGAGAAACCCTTGTTGGCGAGCACAGAGGTAAGACGTTTCTTGTAGTTGATTACCAGGTTTGCACACATCTCAGGAGGGATTTTGGTCCACTCTTCTTTACAGATTATCTCTAAATCCTTCAGGTTTCTTGGCTGTCGCTGGGCGACTTGAAGTTTCAGCTCCCTCCAAACATTTTCTGTAGGATTAAGGTGTGGACTGGCTAGGCCACTCCATGACCTTAATGTGCTCTTTCTTAAGCCACTGCTTGTTGCCTTGGCGGTATGTTTTGGGTCATTGCCATGCTGAAAGACCCGTCCATGACCCATCTTCAGTGTTCTGGCTGAGGGAAGGAGGTTCTCATACAAGATTTTACAGTACATGGCCCCGTCCATTGGCCCCTCAATGCGGCAAAGCCGGCCTGTACCTTTTAGCAGAGAAACAGCCCCAAAGCATAATGTTTCCACCTCTGTGCTTGACTGCAGGGATGGTGTTCTTAGGGTCATAGTCAGCATTTTCCTTCCTCCAGACACGGCGAGTCGAGTTAATGAGCTCAATTTTGGTCTCGTGGTCCACAACAAGCTCATATAGGTGTGTTGGTCGTGGTCCACAACAAGCTCATATAGGTGTGATGGTCGTGGCCAACAACAAGCTCATATAGGTGTGATGTTCAGGTGTCCACAACCAGCTCATATGGGTGTGATGGTCAGGGTCCACAAACATTTGACCATATAGTGTACATGAGGTTGGTCAGGGTCCACAAACATTTGACCATATAGTGTACATGAGGTTGGTCAGGGTCCACAAACATTTGACCATATAGTGTACATGAGGTTGGTCAGGGTCCACAAACATTTGACCATATAGTGTACATGAGGTTAACATTTTTTTGACATGTTGGGTTGTAGTAGGCAGTGCAGCAATGGGAAAGAGGTGTTGGGGGATCAGGTTATATAGCTTTCAGCTTGTTGGAAACTTTGTCTACCTAAAGCTTGGCATTGTCATCATCTCTCCACAGGGTGTGCTGCTTTTTTTCCCCTGATAAAATCCTCTTCATCTGGCATCAGAGCCCCAACTCCCTCCAAATTACTTTGAATTGCAAATGTGTGCCAGCTTCTAAATGACCTCGTAAACCTGATTTATGGAACAGCAATGTCAGAAATCGCTGTTTTCATTACTGGGATACGATTTATCTGTTTGTCGTGCTGCTCTTTCCTTCCAGCTCATAAACTGCACCTCCGGAGGCATCCTCGCTGCTGTGGCGGTGCCAGCACTTTGTATTCTGGACTGAGGAGCTTACAGTAGGGCCGTATGTTCTGTATTTTCTATAGTTTTTCTGTGCTGTATTTTTGATTGATCTATCATTGAGGTCAGTGGCCCTCATTCACATCTCTATCATTGAGGTCGGTGGTCCTTATTTACATCTCTGTCATTGAGGTCAGTGGTCCTCATCAGGGGTGTGGAATTCCTATCACCCAGGACATGCAGTTTCTAGTGCCGGGCGAGTATTTTTTTTTGTACATTTTAGCGCTGCTCTGGACAAGCAGAGCTAAATGTACAGTGGGGAGCCACCGCTTGTTTTGATACAAGTGATCTCATGAGATCGCTTGCATCAATCGAGCAGAGGCGCTCGTGTCTGGGACCCCCGCCGTGGTTTTCAGGGACCCCCGCTCCTCTGGGGGACCCGTGACCACGGCACATGAGCTCCCCATAGAGCCTGTAAAGCAGACGAAGATTTCCTCTGACCAGCAGTGCCTTAGGGGAACATGGAGCCAGCTTCCTGTGCAATCAGGAAGCAAGCAGCAACTAATGACCCGCTTCCTGGTTTTGCTGATTGGCCGGCTTCCCGGCCAATCGGCATCGAGCTGACTTCCCGGCCAATCAGATCATTACTCACCGCCTGGTTTCCTAATTGGCGGGGAAGCTGGCTCAATGCTGATTGGCTGGGAAGCTAATTTCCCGGCCAATCACAATCAAGCTGGCCAAACAACATGGAGTCAACTTCCCTGGCAATCAGGAAGCCGAGTCGCATGTCATTAGCCACTGCCCACCTTCCTCATTGCCAGGGAAGTTGTGACTGCAGGGATGGTGTTCTTAGGGTCATAGTCAGCATTTTCCTTCCTCCAGACACGGCGAGTCGAGTTAATGAGCTCAATTTTGGTCTCGTGGTCCACAACAAGCTCATATAGGTGTGTTGGTCGTGGTCCACAACAAGCTCATATAGGTGTGATGGTCGTGGCCAACAACAAGCTCATATAGGTGTGATGTTCAGGTGTCCACAACCAGCTCATATGGGTGTGATGGTCAGGGTCCACAAACATTTGACCATATAGTGTACATGAGGTTGGTCAGGGTCCACAAACATTTGACCATATAGTGTACATGAGGTTAACATTTTTTTGACATGTTGGGTTGTAGTAGGCAGTGCAGCAATGGGAAAGAGGTGTTGGGGGATCAGGTTATATAGCTTTCAGCTTGTTGGAAACTTTGTCTACCTAAAGCTTGGCATTGTCATCATCTCTCCACAGGGTGTGCTGCTTTTTTTCCCCTGATAAAATCCTCTTCATCTGGCATCAGAGCCCCAACTCCCTCCAAATTACTTTGAATTGCAAATGTGTGCCAGCTTCTAAATGACCTCGTAAACCTGATTTATGGAACAGCAATGTCAGAAATCGCTGTTTTCATTACTGGGATACGATTTATCTGTTTGTCGTGCTGCTCTTTCCTTCCAGCTCATAAACTGCACCTCCGGAGGCATCCTCGCTGCTGTGGCGGTGCCAGCACTTTGTATTCTGGACTGAGGAGCTTACAGTAGGGCCGTATGTTCTGTATTTTCTATAGTTTTTCTGTGCTGTATTTTTGATCTATCATTGAGGTCAGTGGCCCTCATTCACATCTCTATCATTGAGGTCGGTGGTCCTTATTTACATCTCTGTCATTGAGGTCAGTGGTCCTCATCAGGGGTGTGGAATTCCTATCACCCAGGACATGCAGTTTCTAGTGCCGGGCGAGTATTTTTTTTTGTACATTTTAGCGCTGCTCTGGACAAGCAGAGCTAAATGTACAGTGGGGAGCCACCGCTTGTTTTGATACAAGTGATCTCATGAGATCGCTTGCATCAATCGAGCAGAGGCGCTCGTGTCTGGGACCCCCGCCGTGGTTTTCAGGGACCCCCGCTCCTCTGGGGGACCCGTGACCACGGCACATGAGCTCCCCATAGAGCCTGTAAAGCAGACGAAGATTTCCTCTGACCAGCAGTGCCTTAGGGGAACATGGAGCCAGCTTCCTGTGCAATCAGGAAGCAAGCAGCAACTAATGACCCGCTTCCTGGTTTTGCTGATTGGCCGGCTTCCCGGCCAATCGGCATCGAGCTGACTTCCCGGCCAATCAGATCATTACTCACCGCCTGGTTTCCTAATTGGCGGGGAAGCTGGCTCAATGCTGATTGGCTGGGAAGCTAATTTCCCGGCCAATCACAATCAAGCTGGCCAAACAACATGGAGTCAACTTCCCTGGCAATCAGGAAGCCGAGTCGCATGTCATTAGCCACTGCCCACCTTCCTCATTGCCAGGGAAGTTGACTCCATGCCAACGGAAGCACCGATACTAGTACCGATAGCAAAATATCGGTACTCGTACTCGATACCCAAAAAATTATATTGGTGCATCCCTAGTTTTGATTTAAAACTATTTTTTGTAGCCACCACTTTAGCCCTTGGACAAGTGGTTTTAAAAAAAATTTCCACACCCCTGCCTCTATTCACATCTCTATCATTGAGGTCTGTGGTCCTTATTCACATCTCTATCATTGAGGTCCGTGGTCCTTATTCACATCTGTCATTGAGGTCCGTGATCCTTATTCACATCTCTATCATTGAGGTCAGTGGTCCACATTTGCATCGCTGTCATTGAGGTCCGTGGTCCACATTCGCATCGCTGTCATTGAGGTCTGTGGTCCTCATTTACCACTCATTCTGTTTTTTACCCTTCTTACTGAATTTTATGAGAACAGGGGCCACTATCGCCTGTTTTTTCCTGAGTGGTTTACCACTCTGCTTGTGCAGTCAATCCCCTCATTCCTCGGGAGTTGCGGTGCCTCTCCCACTCAATCCTGAAGCGGATACTCAACCTCGACGTTCGAATGAAAAGAAATAGGTGACTGTTCGCAACACCCAATTTTTGTTTGTCCCTAAGCATTTTTAATCATAGGGTCCCAAAAGGCCACCATTTAACCACTGTGGCCATCAAGTTATCACTTGCATCTGATTTTGAAAGAAACCTAGATAAATAAATGGTATGCATCAGGTCTTTGTGTTGCTAAACCAACCATACAGTGTTTGTGAATTATTTACACGATTCATGAGATCGTATGTAGTGGCTTTCGATGTACCAAGATGAATGCTATATGACCCCAGATAAATCTTTTCAGCAGTTCTCCTGCCTCTCCATCACTCTGTCCTTCCGCGGATGTTACACATGCAGTGAACGCCCTCCTGCTGCATAAACACTGTTCCTTTCCTGCTGTGTGGCCCCAGAGCGTAGGCTCTATATACGCCCCCGGGGGTAACCCGCGCTGTCACTTCTGTCTTTTCTCTGTTTCTCCTCTGCTGGAGACATGGCTCTCATTACAAGCCGCATGCTGTTAATTAATCTTCAGACACAGTCATCTCATTAGTCAAGGGACTTGAAGGGGTTAATTGGCAGCCTCTTGTTGGGGGCCATCAGTCCCTTCAGATTATAGCTGTAGGCCCGTAGAATTGCGTGACACGTACACTCTGTTCATTTTATAAAAGAAATTACCCGGGCCATATTGTCAGTGAATCGCCGGCCTGTACGCTGTCTATATTAGAATTGTGGAGAAGGATTTGCTCGTCTATGCCCACAAAAGTGATGAGCAAAGATATTTATTTCGATTTGTTATGAAGAGTTTCTTTGTTTACATTATCTCCAGCAGGGTCATGTGCTTCTTCCATGGGGATGTCATGTGACCCTAGTTATTATTATACAGGATTTATATAGCGCCAACAGTTTGCACAGCGCTTTACAATATAAGGAAGACATCACAATACAATTCAAGACAGTATGGTAAGGAGGGCCCTGCCCCTGAGGGCTTACAATCTAATAGGGAGAGGCAAGTGATACATGAGGAGGTAGCTGCGTGGGGATTAATTGTTTGAGAATGTCATGGTTCGGTGGTTAGGTTGAGGTGGGGTAGGCTTCCCTGAAGAGATGAGTCTTAAGGGAATGCCTAAAGGCAGTCTGAGACAGACAGGTTGGGGTAGAGAGTTCCAGAGACTCTAAGTCCTGGAGGCAAGCATTGGAGGAGTTGACGAGGGAGCTGGAAAGCAGAAGGTCATTTGAAGAGCGGAAGGGACGGTTAGGGTGATACTTTGAGACCAGGTTTGAGATCTAGCCGGGGGCAGAGTTGTAGATGGCTTTGTCAATGGTTAATAGTTTGAATTTTATCCTTTGGGCTATTGGAAGCAAGTGCAGGGATTGGCCGAGGGGGGCAGGAGATGAAAGCCAGTGCAGGGATTGGCAGAGTGGGTGGAGGATGGAAGCCAGTGCAGGGATTGGCAGAGAAGGACAGGGGATGGAAGCCAGTCAAGTGCAGGGATTGGCCGAGGGGGGCAGGAGATGAAAGCCAGTGCAGGGATTGGCAGAGTGGGTGGAGGATGGAAGCCAGTGCAGGGATTGGCAGAGAAGGACAGGGGATGGAAGCCAGTGCAGGGATTGGCAGAGAAGGACAGGGGATGGAAGCCAGTGCAGTGATTGACAGAGGGGTGCGGGGGGATGGAAGCCAGTGCAGGGATCGGCAGAGGGGGGTTGCAGACACTGAACGGTTGGTTAGGTGGATGAGTCTGGCAGCTGCATTCATGATAGACTGAAGGGGGGATAGTCTCTGTAGAGGTCGGCCAGTGAGGAGGGAGTTGCTATTTTGGAGATGTTACGAAGGTGAAGGCGGAAGGATTTGGATAGTGATTGGATGCGGGGAAGAAATGTGAGTTCCGAGTCAAGGATGACACCTAGTACCTTGGCATGGGGGGAGGGTTGGATAGTTGTGTTATCAATCTCAAGGGAAAAGTTGGGGGAAGGTACACGGGGTGGGGGGAATATCATGCGCTCAGTTTTTGAAAGGTTGAGTTTTAAGAAGTGTTGTGACATCCAGACGCATAAGGGAAGTGCCATTGTGGCCCATGGCAGCTACTGTAGATTATATATGGCCCAATCTCAAGGCGATCCCATGTCTGTGAGCTGTCAGATCCAGACCGGACAGGTTACATAACATTAGCGGGGATTCACAAAGCTTCCAGATTTTTTGCACATTTGTATTATCTTTTTTACGTTCAGTAAATAAAAAGAGAATGATTGCTGTGATTTGGAATCCTTTGGTTACTGCAATGTATACAAATATTTAATTGTTGCCTATCTTTCCTATAATTCTGTATTTTATCTCCTGGGTCGTTCTGTTCTCCTCTATAGAAGCCTGTCAGGATCTGGCGGTTAATGCCAGCCTGAATGTAGCGGTGTCTTCAAATAAAAAGGCCCATGTAGTAATTCTTCTGAATTGACATTTACATACAAATTTCTGCGGAAATCAATGCCGTAACCTGCATGCAGTATATTTATCCGATCCGCATGATAAAACTTTTATTGAATTCCAAACGAGCGATCACTAAAATTGGCGAATGGTTACGAAAATCTCACTTTTCCACAGCTTTTTATGCATTTATGCCAACGTCTGTCTCATAATAATCTAGTGCCGATGTTCTATCGAAACTCCAACTACCTCACTTCTGGTGCTCAGAAAGACTGGAGCTCTGCACAGTTGTGGTGCCCATGCGCGCATAGCGTTTTCAGAATACTCGTCGAGTTTGCCACCTGCTGAATATTGTTAAAATGCAGCGGTACAGAGCTAGTCAGTCTTTGTTTTGCAGTCTAACGCCATCTGGTCGAAATCTCCAACTTGCAAGTACCCTGCAGCGAGGTAGTTGGAGATTTCGACGAGTTGGAGCTTTCGATAGAATACCGGGACTGTACTAAGCATATCGGCCTGGACTTGTTCCATAGCCTAAAAATAAACATTTGTGTGCCCCTCCAGTCACTGGTAATGGACAAAGCTGAACCCTGAGACATCATGAAGAGCTGATGCTCTGTGATTTTACGTGTGACCATTTCCCCGGCACGGCCGACTATACTGTCCTGTTTAGAAGAAGCAGCGGAATTTACCGTGATGGTTAAAAAGGATGTCCCATTGGTTACACTCTGGCTTTTCCTTTTGCCACTAGTTTTGGAGTCCGGTAGTATTTGTTTTATCATAAAATGGCAAGATGACAAACCAACGTGTTAGAGGTCACAAAACATTACCTTCTTCTGGGTTTAAAAGAATGGAAATTGACTCAAAGGAGTTAGATGGATGCTGGAGTAAAATTATTCTTGCATAAAAAAAAAGTTGTGTTCAGAACCAGTCCAGCTATTCAGTTTGTCCAGTTTTAAGGACCATCGTTCCTCATGCACATCGTTTTCCATCTAATTGATGAGCTGAAGATTGGTTCAGCCCATGGTGGCTGTCTGCAGTAGTCCTATTTGACAGGTACACTTCAGGATAAAAGGGGTCACCTTGGCGTGTGTGTTATGCGTCCCCCGCTGATTAGTGCCCCTCTCCTCGTGTCGCTCACAGACGGTCCAGTGTCATTTGCATGCTGTTAGGCCGTGAGGACTGCAGGAGTCTGAAATTCAGCACTTCATCCACTGCAATTAAGACACACGGCGCGGCTTCTCATCCCCAGCAGTTAAATCTAAATGACTCGAAGGTAATTTGCATGGATATTGTTACAGGGAGGCTCAATGACCTTGTGAGCAGGACACAGACTTCAGGAGATGTATACAATTCCATTTCTAGAATTCCTACCTTGGTATTCTGTTGGGAAGCGGGGCATTTATAATAACTGTCCCTTTCTCCGTGATCCACAGTCTGAAGGAAGTACAAGAAAGGTGATTTCTAGGTATCCACCACTACAGATAAAACCATTGCCGACTATCCATACACAAGCGATCTTTAACCAATATTCCAATCTTCAACGTGTTTCCTACTGACCATAGACAGTATAGATGGGGAAGGGTCTGTTGGGTCACCATCTGACCAATGAACGATTGTTGTATCGACATACAGACTTGTAAATGCTTATACGGCGGAGGATAGTTTGCCAAACATCCAATGTAGTGCATCAGCTGGAGATATCTGCTGGTACCCAACTTACACCAGGTCTGGAGAACAGCCAGGGGCCACATAGGCAGTGTAACTCTTACCCAATGTTATGAAGCCTGTTTTCCCACTGTCTTATGTTCAAATTGATGAATGGGACCAGAGATGGGTCTTAATTTTAAATGATCTTTATTAAAACCCCCTTAGCCCTTCACAAGCCATTTCAGTGGCCTTGGACTCTCAACCCACAAAGTTCCCAACACTTCTGAATATTTGTTCAGCTGGGGCTACAGATGTTTGTTTCTCAGCATTGCTTGGCTTAGGTGTCTACTTATCAAGCTCCACTGCTTATCAGTGTGACTTTTTTTTTATTTCAGCGCTTGAATATTTGTCAAAAAACAATTACCCAATTGCAAGAATTCTAATGTTTTATGTCAGCATTGGACAAATCTGTGGAGCCAAGTAGCCAGTGCTCCGTAAAAATTACAGCTGGCGCCTAACTTTTGAAGTTTTCTCTAGTTGTTAATGGAGTTGGCGCCTAAAAAAAATCCTGCTGGTTTGTGCATTCCATAATAATTTGTCCACCCCTGTTTTTTGTGACACAAATCATGAAAATATATAAATGCTTAGACATGTCATCAAAGCTTGAGAATTCCATGAGCTCTATTCATCACCAACATAACCTGTTATTACAGAGGCCAGAGAACTATTCATGTCCAGTCCCTCTTACCCAACGGAGTTGTTGGTCAAATGTCCCACCATGTTTAGATATACTGCAGGGGACATGTTTAGGAGGGGGGCCAATTACTCAACAAATCTTTAGACCAGGGGGGCCAATTAATCAACCAATCTTTAAACCGCCTTTCCTCCTTGGAGGTACAAGAACCCAATGGTTACAAGAAAAGGGATTCTTTTATTGAACCTGAAATCAAAGTGGTGAACTGGACTTTGATGTGTCAGCTGACATGTGAGTATCATTGTCAGTAAACTAGGGCTGCAACAACTAGTCGACTAAATCGATTATGAGAATAGTTGGCAACTATTCTCGTAGGTTTTTTAATACAACCAATCGAGTAGTTGAAAAAATAATCGGGCAACTAATCGATTATGAAAATAATCGTTAGCTGTAGCCCTACAGTGAACGGACCTCCATTCCATGGTTTCATTGTACAAAGGCAGGAAAACTCTCCCTAGTTGTAGATAGTTTAAAATCCTTACACATTTTTTTACCAGCTTTGCAGTTTCTAGCTATCTATCTGGAAAGTAAATGCAAGCCATGGACATCTTGTCTCATGAAGTCATAATAGTATCTAATAGAACTGGTCGCTATGATGATGTGGACAGTTTGTTAAAGGGAGTACAGGGCCATATTTTGGAATTCATAAAGATTTAAGAGGTGTGAGTTGAAGCCGGACCACCTGGAGGAAGCCCACACCGTCCGAGGACATTCTTCTTCATGATGCCTTGTAAAATGCCTTAATAGGCTGTATTTGTTTTGAAGGATCTGTACCGGGATGCGTTCTTGTTTTATTATTCCAGTGTTTGTGTGTGGAAGATCATCGGGAATAGAAGCTGGGCTGACGGATGCCATGCGAAGTAATCTGCCCTGTCCCTGTGCCGTGTCCTGCTCTCTGCTTGGCTTATCCAGAGAGTGACATGTTCACAAGGTCTTCAGGTGGAACACGGTACAAGGCACATTTGAATTGCCAATCCCGGCTGGTCCCCTTCTTTTTTCTTATTCAGCCAATTGGAAATATCGCTCAGCCGGATCCAGCTGTGACTGACAGCAAGGCTCGCTGACCCGGCGGACACTCTCTCACAAACAGGACTTTGTAAAAGCTTTAGATTTCTGTAAATGTATCCAAAATGGCTGAAAGTTTTGAGGCGCTCAGGCAAAGAACTTCTCATCTTTCATGGAATGTTTTTTTTCATCGGCCCGATAAAAAGGCCGTTCTCGGATCACGGTTTACATGCTTTTGCAAGCCGCGCTAGGAAAAGTAATCTCAAATACAGGAAAACCACATTGTGTGTATCTGTCACATGCACATGGCCATTTGTTGGTGGGAATTTGGAGATCTGAACTGATTGAACGTCGAGAATTATATTCCTGGTAGAACTCGCTCACCACTCTTTGAACCTAACATCCCTATGTGATACAACCCCAGTGTGGAAAATCTTGCCACCCCTTCTGTTCTAGTTTTTATGCTGCAAGTGTGCATCTATCTGCCATGTGGTTGTACATCAATGATGTATAGTGGAGAGGATACAGTACTGGAATATCTTAGCTGTAAGCCTCTCACTTTCGTTGCAGCACTACAAATGCTACTATATTCAAAGTTGTCACTTGTCACTCTGATCTCTCTCTGGGTACATCTAATTACTGGCAGGCACATGATTCTGTTTCTCTGAGCAACTTTCTGTAACTGCTGCATTTTCCCAGCATGCACTGCACGTTTCTGACAACATGCAGTTTTGTGTTGCAGCCCTTCTCGGAAAAGAGGCCATTCATTTATATACTAACTCTGAACCTGAGGAACGGAGCTGTAAAGGCGATGCCTCTTCTGAAACCCAACAGTGTCACTCTCCGTACCCTGCAGTTTAGCATTAATGGCGCCTGTGGGATATTCTGGAGTGCCGCACTACAATGGCGGCTGTGGGATATTCTGGAGTGCTGCACTACAGTGGCGGCTGTGGGCTATTTTTCAGTGCCGCTTTACAATGGCGGCTGTTTGCCACTTCTCGATGCCTAGTAAATTGTATCATCTCGCCTGTTTCCGGTCGTACCGTACAAGGTGGACTCATGAACAAACATTTTCTTATAGATTATACTGTTCTAGCTTACAGCAGCCGATCCGCATTATTGGATTCTTGTGTTCCATCTTATTCATGATGCAGTAAGAGGCAAACTTCTGTGGACACGTGACCATACCACCTATATGATCCTGTTGGACATTCAATTCCAAAACCATGGCCAGTTCTATGGAGTTGGCTGTCCACGTATAATGTAAGTGTGATGGTCAGGCGTTCCCAAACATTTGCTCACATAGTGTATTATGGAGGGTGGACCATTGATTTATAATTGCCAGACTCCTTCAGTTCTATCATCTGTCAAGGTCCCTGTAGATGTTACAGGATGTACTCCTAATCCTGCCTATTAGGGAGAATTAGGTGATGATTGGAATGTCTGTAGGCCTAATAGTCAGATTAATGATCCCCCTTCAAGGAAGAGCCTGGTCCTGTGTTTCTGCTGACCACACAGATCTGCACGCTTGTCGGGTATGGCCATGTATGTGCACATATGTGGTGGACCATCTGTAAATATCCAGGTGATGGCTAGTGCAGGCCACCTTTTAGACTTGTGTGCCGAAGATGCTCCCATCAGTGGATTACCTTAGCACCCTGTTTTAATGCAGAAAACATAAGTGGGAATCGCTGGTGCTTTTGTTTAAAGATGCTTGTACATAGGTGGGGGCGGCTTGGCTTCTCTTCTTTCAGGTGCTTGGTAATGGGTAGTCTCTGATGCTTTTGGAGTTGTGGCAGGTGGTTTACGGCATAACTGCTGGCAAAACATTTTTGTTGCAGTTTTGGATTGAGTGGGAAGGGTTAAAACCTTTTTATCAGGCTTTTTTGGCGGTCTCTGACCCCCATGGAACTCCCATCTCAATGTCCAGGTGGCAGCCTTTGTGACCATGCCAAATGGTTAAAAGATGGGGGGGGGGGGGGGCAAAAGTGTGTCATGC
>NW_017307165.1:274314-275755 GCF_000935625.1 Nanorana parkeri | reverse complement strand
GTGGGAAATATGGTATTTAAGGTCATCTTGATGTTTCCTTGCCCAGGCCCGAGGCCCAGTTTGGAGCCTGAAACATGTAAGCATTTGTTTGCTGCTGTTATGCCTTTTGGCAAATAAAGTACTGGATGGCTGGATCCCCTTGCCAGTGCCGGTTTCTAACCTATTGCTTAGTGAAGGCTCCGGTGGAAGCTTTATCAGGCAACGAGGTCCAAGCAGCGGGAATGGAGACGAGGGTAGAGCTGCTCAATGTTCCTAAACTGTCTTTGTGACACTGTGTCATCAGAAGAGATGGTAAGTAGGACTAAAAAAAGTGGACAGAGTGCAAGAAAATCGTACAGAATTGCTTATCCAAATTCTTCCATCCAAACCTAAAAGGTTTTGGTTGGAGTTGAGCTTTAAATGAGACCCCCTACACATCTCTGCTCCATAGTGCCAGGTACCCCTACAAGTTTCTGCTCCATAGTGCCAGGTACCCCTACAAGTCTCTGCTCCATAGTGCCAGGTACCCCTACAAGTCTCTGCTCCATAGTGCCAGGTACCCCTACAAGTCTCTGCTCCATAGTGCCAGGTACAGACTCCTTCCCTCCTCGCTTACAACAGTCAGTGGTTTCCTCAATCTGTGATATTGGCCGGTGGGAATTGCAGACAGCGATCTCTCTCTGTGGTGGCATCGCACTATTCCGTGACATGCTTGTTTGAGATGTTTGACATGTAACGGGGGGTCAGATTCCAGAAGAGGACACTATTACCCCTGTGATTAGTTGTGGTAATCATCCAATAAAAGGGATCACAACCTGCCTGGTATCATCTTACAGGGAAGTAGACTTAAGTACGCAGCCTTCCATCTCCACGCCGCGGAGTGACACATGAGATCGCTTGTTGGAGACGTGCCCACGGGACATCCCGAAAGACCAGCTGTCTTGTGTGAGCTGCATTTAAGGATGCATCTCTGTGAAAGATATACTCATTTATTTAGCAAAACATCGAGCTGGCTTTTAATTCAGGAGTCAAAGAGAAGCGTGGAGCCTCGGCGAGCGGGCTTGAAAGACAGGTTAATAATTAATTGAGCAGGACCGCAGGGTCACAGGCTCCAGCAATGATCAGACGCTGCTGTTCAGTCTCACTCCCGATTAGGAGGCCTGGGATTGTCTGCTGAGTGGATACGAAAGGGATTGAAGCTCTTAATCAATGATGCCCTCTCCCGAAAGGCTGCCCTTTACGGCATTAAGGAAATAAAAAGGGATTTAATTTTAACAGGGCGAGAAATCCTCTTTCTATACGCTCCTTACTCCAAGAGGCTCATTAGTATGGGGGAAACCAGGAGACTTAGCGCCTGCTAATTCTCCATTAAACGAGAGACGCGGCGAGGAATGGAAACAGTTCAATCTGGCGGATTTCTGTCAAGGCGGCTCTCTGCTTTGGGTAGCAAAGAATCTGATAG
>NW_017307165.1:270537-271579 GCF_000935625.1 Nanorana parkeri | reverse complement strand
TCTGCTCCATAGTGCCAGGTACCCCTACAAGTCTCTGCTCCATAGTGCCAGGTCCCCCTACAAGTCTCTGCTCCATAGTGCCAGGTACCCCTACAAGTCTCTGCTCCATAGTGCCAGGTACAGACTCCTTCCCTCCTCGCTTACAACAGTCAGTGGTTTCCTCAATCTGTGATATTGGCCGGTGGGAATTGCAGACAGCGATCTCTCTCTGTGGTGGCATCGCACTATTCCGTGACATGCTTGTTTGAGATGTTTGACATGTAACGGGGGGTCAGATTCCAGAAGAGGACACTATTACCCCTGTGATTAGTTGTGGTAATCATCCAATAAAAGGGATCACAACCTGCCTGGTATCATCTTACAGGGAAGTAGACTTAAGTACGCAGCCTTCCATCTCCACGCCGCGGAGTGACACATGAGATCGCTTGTTGGAGACGTGCCCACGGGACATCCCGAAAGACCAGCTGTCTTGTGTGAGCTGCATTTAAGGATGCATCTCTGTGAAAGATATACTCATTTATTTAGCAAAACATCGAGCTGGCTTTTAATTCAGGAGTCAAAGAGAAGCGTGGAGCCTCGGCGAGCGGGCTTGAAAGACAGGTTAATAATTAATTGAGCAGGACCGCAGGGTCACAGGCTCCAGCAATGATCAGACGCTGCTGTTCAGTCTCACTCCCGATTAGGAGGCCTGGGATTGTCTGCTGAGTGGATACGAAAGGGATTGAAGCTCTTAATCAATGATGCCCTCTCCCGAAAGGCTGCCCTTTACGGCATTAAGGAAATAAAAAGGGATTTAATTTTAACAGGGCGAGAAATCCTCTTTCTATACGCTCCTTACTCCAAGAGGCTCATTAGTATGGGGGAAACCAGGAGACTTAGCGCCTGCTAATTCTCCATTAAACGAGAGACGCGGCGAGGAATGGAAACAGTTCAATCTGGCGGATTTCTGTCAAGGCGGCTCTCTGCTTTGGGTAGCAAAGAATCTGATAGGTGGGGGATGCTGCAAGATCGGTGAAAACAGCATCACGGTTTCAGCAGATGG
>NW_017307165.1:258455-270321 GCF_000935625.1 Nanorana parkeri | reverse complement strand
GCAGCTGTAAAACATGCTGGGTTTTGTGGTGCCCTGCCAATTAACCGGCTGCTTCTGGCTGACATAAGCTACAGTGATAAACCTACAGGGAGGCCGCATTCACAAGAGCTTACAGTCTAAATGAAAATCTTTGCTTTGGGTTGTACGGTTTGGCTCAGTAGATTGACGGGGGTGATAAATGTGCATCAGACCTTTTATGTATTAAAGAGAACCAGTCACAACTGGGTTTATTGAAGAATCTGAACATGTAGGCCTAACCAGTAAAAGATTTATATTTGCCGGCTTTTTTTTATTTCATTTAGATGTCGTGTGTTTGTTTTTTTGTTTTTTTTTTTTTAGGTAAGGGGGCCCCCTTCTTGCAAAGCGTCCCAATAAGCTTATAATCTGGGGTGCTGTATTATAGGGAAAGTGACCAGATTTATCAATGACACTGTGTAGTCCACCCTTCCTTCCCTCCTCGCCTTCCTGTTGGCTACAAAGGTGAGAGATCTAGATTCATTTTCCCTAACCTAGCCCCCCCCGGTTTTGTAGGTTTAGTGGGATGCTTTGCAGGAATATTGAGGCTGCATATAGGGAGCGCGAGGTTCGGCCCGATCACACAGCCGGCTTTTCCGCCTTTAGGCAATCAACAAAGGAATCATCAGCTTGGCTCTCACTGCGGCCCCTGCTTGTGAAGGGTGAACTTTGGTTGTTCATTGCTTTGATGTTAACATTCACCTAGTATGGATTACCTACTGACCAGACCGGAATCTTTTAGATTTGATGTAAGAAGGGCCTTCAATGACACAATTGCCAGGGAATGATGTGTGGGTACTTTACCACTGATGTCCCACCAAGTCTATTAGCCCAGTGTTATCCAATAAACTGGAATGATCGGGTCTACCAAGCATCCCTGTTTGGGTTGTTGAGGGAAGTTGGACTAACATGCTTCAGGCAGTTTAAATGCTGGCTCATCACCAAAGGGGGGTTACTAAAGAAATTGGAATAGGTGTTTTAAATTAACCAGTTTCATTTGTTTTTTCATCTAAATTCTGTTGGTTGGAACTCAAACTCAAAACTGGTAGATCAGGAGGTGGACATCCCGTGTCTGATACCTTAACACACAACACTGCAGGAATCTTGAAGGCATGACTCTTTATCTCTAAAAGTTGTTATCCCTGGGGTCCTGGCCCCTGGGGTTACTCTTAAAGCTCCTCACACCTGCCTCATGTTTACTGGCTCCAACACTTCCTTGTTGTTTGTAATTCTGACCTCCCTGGACAGTTGCGGTGATCACATCTGCTGCCAGCCCTTCTCACGGGATGCTCTTGTTGTTTAGAGGACCGACCTTCTCCTTGGGGAGCACCATCTTGAGAATAAAATGTGTTTTAAACTTCAGCCCATTCTCCTTGTGAGGTCCATCAGTTTGAAACCTCAGTCTTGTAATGAGAAGGTTAGCAAGATTCTGCACCCTAATTGTTGGCCTCTACTTGAATTGTTGCATCATGGTGAAACCATTTTGTGTTTAGATCTACAGTAACATCTACAGTCTCCATGGAGTGGTGGGCCTCTGGGGTGATGGCTTTATGTTGCAGGTTGCAGGATGTTCTGTGTTACAGTAGAGTCCCAAGGTGCTAACATACTGTAGCTTTGTGTTGTTTAGTTTAATCTAATGTTACCTTGTGAAGAGGAATTTACCCAGCTAGCACCCTTTCCTTCCCACACATGGTGACTCAATTCCTCTTGTCTTTTTTTTGCATGCCGAGCTGGACCGATGTGCCAAAATGAGTCTCCGATGTCCAGAGCAACCAATCATTTCCAGCGGTTGGCGTTCTAGAGCGGACAAGACGGCGCAAACCTTTAGTTACTGTGGGCAAAATTGTTATTGTTTTTTAATTTCTCAAGGCAATCTCCTCGTTATTCCTGTGTGAAAAATGGTAGCGGCACTTTGTCGTGTGCCGCGTTTCATTTATGACACAGATAACAAATGTTTTTAGCTAAACTCTGGGCCTTAGAGGAATGCTCTCATTAGGCTGAAGGGCTGGTATTGGGTATTGGGAAGAGATGGCGTTGAGTGTTCCTGAAGAAAAGCCCTCGAGTTTGTCTCCGAATTGTGATTGAATTACGAGAGGTTCCTGTGATAACCCCGCACCCTCTGCTCAGAATACTGATGTGATGGTTTAATTGGGAAGTGGGGAATAAATAGCGTTCCGTCGGGAATATTTCTGATCCGTGCACTGGCGGAAAGAGTTTTTCGTTGTCTTCTGTCACCCATTAATCACCGCGGCCCAGCAGTCTTGTACTGGTTCAGAACTGGCTAATTTATCATGAAAATCAGGGTTATGGTGCACAATGTCTGCTGCCCGTAGCGTTGTACAGGAGAGGTCATGTTTGAGGCCTAGTACGGGGCTCCTGGTAATTAACCTAAAATAATAATGTAGAGCTGAATCTTGCAGGTGTAATTCAACCCCCGGTTCCCTTTCCATTGACTATATCTTCCTGGGATTTGCTGACCTCTGCCCCGATCAGAGCTTGCCATAATTTGCAGTTTCTTCACTCAACCTCCGGAGACTAAATTGCTTAAATACGAGTACATCTGGCTGACGGGTAAGGTGTGTGCGGAATCTTTAGCATGTTTGTCACCCCGACAGGAATTTTGCTTATCTCAAGCTATGTACAGACAGAGCAACAAGGGCTCTTTTTTTTTTTGCAGACAACAACAACTATAAACCAGTCTTAAAGGCAAGACATGGTGAATCACTCATAGCAGTTTTTCCATCATGTTGGAAATTTTCTTTTGTTGAGGTTTGTGGTGGCTGTAATTGCGCCATTAGTCACTACCCCACAAACAATGGCTTACGTCAACCTTTTGTTGCAACTGGTAGTAAAATGGCTCCATCATTGTAGAGCGGCCAGCCGGCCCTTAAGCTTAGATCGGTTTGTCGTTACTTTTCAGGCTGTATATGTAGAGATCTTTGATCTGTTGGTTCTGCACCCTTGCACAAACCTCCAGGTATAGTGAAAATACTACACAACCAGATGGAATTTTTCTGGTCACCGATTTTCCATTCCACCAACTTCAGTGGTGATCGTGCACAGGAATCGTCCCATATACAGGCTACTTATGGCAAGATAGGATCTATCCGGACATTCTATGTAGAAATGCCCCTTTCTTTAATTTTCTTTACAGATGCCGGTCCCAGTTTGTTGACTGAATTGGTGCTCAGATTGCTTGCTTACTTGTTACCTACCTGAGGCACCTTTTACAGTTGTGCCCCATATAGCATCCTGGTAAATAAATGCAATGCATGCAGGTTTTGGGTATCTGATACAACATGGCAGATAACTGTGACAGTTTGGCTTTAGATGACCTAAAAGGCTACCAAGATGGCCCTGTGATTGTAACATTGTGACCAGGACTGCTGCTCCTTATGCCATGGCGATGTGCCAGGATCCGCTCTGGAAGACGTGCTCTGAGATTTTGTCATCCTCCCTCTCTCCAGATGCTAATGGCTCTGAATGCGTGATAGATCTTCCAGCCAGAATACATTTACATGTTTATCCTATACTGCGGTATGATGATGATGTTGGTGGATATCTTGCAGGCTGTGTACAGCAAGTGGAAAACGGTGACTTCACTATACAGTAGGGAATCGTTCTTTATCTTGCTCTTTACTCGTGGAACCCAAGAGAGCAGACAGCGGGGCTGAGGAACGCTTGCAGTGTGTGGGAGGCCTGTGCAATTCTCCAACCGTTTCCATAGCCGTTATCGATCAGCAGTCACCACATAAGACATTATGTGCATTCATTAAGACATTTGTCCTGTACTCAGGACTCGTCTTGCATTATAGACGCCAGATCTGTTGCAATATCCGTACTAATAATTGAACATGGCAGGCTTTGCTCCCCCCTCCTTCATATTCGTTAAAGGGAGGAAAAAAATGGCAGCTGGAGAGTGATTATATGAGGGCGTCACGAAGACGCATGGAGCTTGACTGCGATAAAGCAGAAGCTCCTTCCTATCTTCCACCTCCCTCCCCGTGGATCAAATCCCACTACCGATGTTTTGTTGAGTCACTTTGTGATTCCTCCCGAGAGGATTCTCCATGTCTGCCTTGGACACCTGATGGGGAGGCTTTTGCAGAGCTGGCTGACAAACTCAAGCAGCTTGGCACCACTTTAGGAGACGGATCATTGCCAACAGGATAATGAGTTTGTATTAAAGATGGAAGCCGCGTGCTGAGCGTCTCTTTCCTGGGGTGCAGGCCTGTTTGAGGTGCCAACAAGAACAGGCTTTTGTTAGACTTCTTCTGTCTTTTAGGTCAACATTTAATTAAATGTAAATAAAAAGTAATTTATGAATCTACATTTCCCTCCTCGTACAGAATTTTACCAAAGTTGAAGCGATATTAAACCCTCCGGAACAGGGGGCACCGGAACAGGGGGCGGGGCGAAGAACGCTGCGGGAACCGACTTGAAAATGGGGGATTAAAAGATTTGAATATCGGGTATTAATATCGCTTCAACTTTGGTAAAATTGTGTACGAGGAGGGAAATGTAGATTCATATCCCCATTTTCAAGTCGGTTCCCGCAGCGTTCTTCGCCCCGCCCCCTGTTCCGGTGCCTCCATCGGCTAATGGAGGCACCTGTGCGCGCTCATGCCCGTGTGCGTCCATAGACACACAGCCCTGTGGCAGGCCACTCCCCTTCTCTCTTTGATGGCAGAAGGAGCCTATGGCTCCTCTGCCATCAGTATCCTCCCCCTGCAACCAGGAAGTACGGGGAACCGAAAGATCACTTCGGGACCGGCGGCGGGGATGAGCGTCGCTGACGGGTAAGTGGGGGGTGGGACTGGGGGAGAGAGGTTCTGGGTGTTTTTTACCAGAATGCAGAGAATGCATTAAGGTAAAAAATGCCCAGACCTTAATACTACTATAACTATTATGAGGGAAAGGCAGTGTAACAAAAGCTGATAGATTTTGATGTGGGTCAGGGGTTTGTGCTTTGTTTTTGTTTTTTTTGTTCTTTTAATACTAATTTATCTTCTCACAAAATTTAAAGCCGACAGTCGGCTCTACAAGTTTAAACAGAGTCCCGGCGGCAAAAGTCGCCAGTCACGAAGGGGTTAACGGAGTGTTCACCAAGAATGCAAGCTCTCTTACCAAAACAGCACAATAGTTTATGGGGCAAGTCCTATCAAGAATCATCTGTGGTTTGACACCTTTTGTTGTTGCTTTATTGCTTTGGATTGTGTGAAGGGATTGGGAAGGAGAATATTCATTCTATCCTCTTTATATAAATGTTACGGTCATAGAAACAAATGTTTAGTGGTGATGGCAACATCTGCAATAAACGTTTTACTGTAAACTCCGTAACGAGGACTAGAGGCCACCACCTAAAACTGGTGGAGAAAAGATTTAACCACAAGGAGTCTAGAACTCGCTGCCACAAGAAGTGGTATCGGCAGAGAATATTGAATCATTCAAAAAGCATTTAGATACCTTCCTCAGAGACCACAACATACAGGGGTACAGGTGCTCTTAAAAAAAACTAGACCACAAAGGGATTCATATGCACGCACAATCACATACAGATGCACAAAGGTTGAACTTGATGGACCAGAACCTCAAATACTATGTAAGTTACAACAAGATGGGGCTGGACAAATCCCAGGAACCAGGTAGCCAATGCTCCTTAAAATCTACAGTTGGCACTTACATTTTGAGGTTTTGTTTAGTTGTTGGTATTGGACCTGAATACTAAAAATAAAAATCCCGCTAGCTCCCGGATTGGACACACTGGCTCCTGAATTCTATAATAATTTGTCCACCCCTCGATAATGTTAATATTGGCCACCCACCTTGACGTCCAAAGGCTTTGGATTCTTGGCAGCTGCCACCAAAGCCCACGCAGGACCCACTTATGTTCCTTACGCTGAATTGTGTATTCTAAGCAAGGCCTTGCTGAGTTCTTTCTTCTGATAGGGAAATATATAGAGAGAACTGTAAGACTTTATCATTTTTAATTAAATTCTAGCATGTCCCTGAAAATCGTATTTACTGTTAAAATGTTGTCACGTGTGAGAGCCCAAAAAGAAGTTTTGGTAAACCGGGAGTGCAAAACACCTGAGTCATCTCCTCTGGTTTCCAAAATATATTTTACTAGAGGAGCAAAAACTGGATAAACTCTGCACATTAATGGTCACCAAGCGGAAGTCCATTACGTTCTGTATTACCGGAACAAATATACAATTATTTGCTGCTTTTGAACCTTTGGTGTCTTATGGGAAATAAATTGCATATTCACACATTGTTCTTTGTGTCGTACCGGTAAACACAATAGATAATTTGCCGGGCGCTCCGTGTCTCATAGAAGGAACATTATGTAGTTGTTACAGAAAGATTCCGATGTCAGGGAGGATATGTGCTCAGGGATACATTAGAGATCCGTTTCCCTGCGATGGACGATATATGGTCTGATGTCTGCAGCTCAAAGCCAGGTGCAATTTAATTATGGAACAAACAACCTTTAAAAGTGCAGAATCTGCTCCACTTGGTGAGCGATGTGTTTTCTGGTCTCTGGTGGCTCTACCACCAAGCGAGAGGTTATTGAAGGTCGTATGGGACAATGTGAGTATAGAGCAGAGCGAAATCCTGGCTCTGTACAATTTAGCCCTGGAGCCTTTATAAAATTAATTTTGTGTCTGGGGAGGATGGTTCTAGGAGTCCCGTGTTGCATATATATTTTGTCTTCCTGACCTCCCCATGCCGAGGTGTGCCCAAATTTCAGGTTTGCATATCATTTAGCTGCCTGTATCTGTAGATCTACTGATCTTCTTCATATGTGGATTTTAGTGACCTATGTGTTTTTCTTCAAAAGTTAAAGCAGAATTGCCTAGGCTTGAGGCTGAACTTTCCCACCCTCTCTTCTGCCTTCCTGCTTCTATTTCCTCACCTGTCCATTACTCCAGCAATATCCCTCCCCTCTGCTGATCATGTTACTTGTCCCTTCTCCTGCATTAGCTGTCCTCTCTTCCCTTTTTCCTCTACCTTGTTCTCTTTGCCTTCTTTCTATACCTTGCTTATCCCCTCTGCCTCCTTCCCAACTTACCTGTCCACTCTGCGCCTTCCCAAACCTTACCTATCCTCTGCCACCTTCCCCAAACTTACTTGTCCCCTCTGCCACCTTCCCCCACCTTGCCTATCCTGTCTGCCACCATCCCCAAACTTGTCCCCTCTGCTCCCTTCCCCCACCTTACCTGTCCTCTCTGACCCTTTCCCCCACCTTACCTGTCCTCTCTGACCTCTCCCCCCACCTTACCTGTCCTCTCTGACCCCTTACCCCACCTTACCTGTCTTCTCTGACCCCTTCACCCACCTTACCTGTCCCCTCTGCCCTCTACCTCCACCTTGCTTGTCCGCTTTGCCCTCTATCTGCCCTCTCTGAACCCTTCCCATGCATTACCTGTCCTCCCAGAACCCTTCCCATGTATTCTGTCCTTTCTGAACCCTTCCCATGTATTCTGTCCTCTCTGAACCCTTCCCATGCATTACCTGTCCTCTCTGAACCCTTCCCATGCATTACCTGTCCTCTCTGAACCCTTCCCATGCATTACCTGTCCTCTCTGAACCCTTCCCATGCATTACCTGTCCTCTCTGAACCCTTCCCATGCATTACCTGTCCTCTCTGAACCCTTCCCATGCATTACCTGTCCTCTCTGAACCCTTCCCATGCATTACCTGTCCTCTCTGAACCCTTCCCATGCATTACCTGTCCTCTCTGAACCCTTCCCATGCATTACCTGTCCTCTCTGAACCCTTCCCATGCATTACCTGTCCTCCCAGAACCCTTCCCATGTATTCTGTCCTCTCCGAACCCTTCCCATGTATTCTGTCTTCTCAGAACCCTTCCCATGCATTACCTTTCCTCTCTGAACCCTTCCCATGCATTACCTTTCCTCGCTGCCTGTCCTGCCATCTCCCCATCTAACCCTTTCTGCTGTTTGACCCCCTTACTGATCTCTGCTGCTAGATTTCCTGCTTTAGATGCCTCTTTCTGCTTTGCACCATCCCGTTGGTCTTTCCACCCTTCAGCCATCCCTGCTGGTGTCCTCTAAGTTCTCCTCCATGTCTGTGATATTGGAATGGATCATGCTGTTACAAGAAGAGGAATTTTTTTGATAACACTCGGACTCGCAGAGGCAATATGCTGTCTTCATGCTCAGCGAAGACTGGAGATTAGAATGTGTAAGTGGAGCGGCCACCAGTAGAGGCTCCCCTGATGTTTCTGCTCAGTGGACATTGCTGGCTAATATTACTATGGAAATTGTCACTTTTCTGCATGGCTTCCTCCGGTAGATGGATCGCCATCTCTGAGCGCCCCTTGTGCATTCAGTGGGACAATAGAGGAGAGAGAACAGATTGAGGCCACAGGCTGTCACTCATAACATAAAAAGCTTTATTTATTGTGTACGTGTCTTCTTGGCTGCACAAACCACTAACTGGTTCTCTCCAGGGTTGGCAGGGGCAAATCTCGTTGGAACAGAAGTATAACTGACCCTGTCTATGAATGCCCTTCAGGTCCCTCTATTTAGCAAATCACAAGAAAAGAGCAGGATTTTTTTATCTGTCACATTTTCCAACAGATAATGTCAGACCATGGCCTGCACCGTGCAAATACTGTTTAAATATCGAACTTGTTTACAATGGGCACTGTATGTTAGAAAAATGTAAATGATCAGAATCGAGTCCACTGGATTGCATTTCTATAATCCGCAAAATAGAGGTTGTGATGGAATGGAATCTACACTGAAAGCTTTTTCTGAAGACTTCATTTGTCTTTGGGGGAAATGGAGGCAATACAATTCTTTTCTCCTCTGCCTTGGTGGAAGCTGCTGGGAGTCTCGTCTTGGAGTTGAAGTGCTTGGTGTTGGTAGGCTTGAGATATGAGCTCGTCCTGGTGGTCTTGGGCCTGGCGAACAAGAGCAGTGTTTGTGATGCTGATCACAGCCCCATACTCTTCCAGACGCACGTGATGTGCCGATCGATAGGATCTGACAGTTAGACAATAGTTTTTTCTGTAAAATGGATTCCACTCATCTGCAGGAGCCCGTTACACGCTGTTCTACAAGAACGGGCCATTAGGATGTACCCTGCTGAGGCCTACGAGGATGTCTCACTGGTGGCGTGTGACCTCCGTATGGTAATACGTCACTGCCAGGAGTTGAACCGGGCTCTGCGCCAACCAGACGGCACAATGAAAAGATGCTCTTTCAGCAGGCTGTGGGGGTCACTCAGTCACCCTTTCAGCTCAAAACCCAGTGCTTGGCAGAAGCTGCAACCTGGCAGTAATGCTACAAAGGCCCTCTGGCATCGGTCAGACCACCGCTGTATATTCTAAACCTTTCTACAGAAGAAAACGTGCTGATGTGACCAGGCTTAGGGCCTGTGTTGTGCAGTTCAGGCTTGGGGGGCACCTCTGTTTTCCCTCTCCGTTATCGGTTATAGGCGAAAGAGCCAGTTATTCCAGAAGAGGTTGCAGTGAATGCTTTGTGAGAACCGATCGGCCGGATCTGTCGATAGGTAGCACGGCCGGAGTCTGTCTGACAGATGTCAGGGGTTCAGCAGTGTTGGGACCACTTCAGCTGATACTCCCGTCCTGAACGATTCGTCAGCGCGTCACTCAGAATCACAGCTGCCTGGCTGATGTATCGTCCATCTAATGCTTGCTCAATTATTTATGGCGGGAGCAGTGTTTTCTGGAGCGCACTGAGGGAAGTGCCTGTATTGTGTGCTGGATTGCGGAAATAGGGCACAAAGACCAACCAGAACCTTGCCTATCCATCCCTGCGTCTTAACACATATGCATGCATGGCCTGCAAACAACGGCAATCCAGACTCTGTATTCGCATATGTAGGCCTGCACAGATTTCTAACCATAAAATGCCAGGAGTGCCACAATTTTTGTTGCTTCCTATTGCGGATAATAAAATTCTAGGTTTCTTTTGGTTCTTTAAATAGAACTCTCAACGTTGACAAGTGCAATTGGATGCCATCCCTTCCTTACTGCGACTTGGTATTCTTCTTTCCATATTCATTGAATCTAAACCATTCCATTGCAGAGGCCATGGCAGGAGTGTCACAGTATTACAGCTGGAGTCCAAATATTGAAGCTTTCTTTACAATGGTGTGTTGTGTTGCTGTTCATTAATGGGTTTGTTTTTTCCGGCACAGCCCTTTCTTTTTTAAGGTGCTACCAATGCATGGCAACAGCGAATGCAATGCATGGTCTACAATCCCGTGATCTGGGAACCTCCGTTTGTAATGAGGAGAGAGTTTTCAGACACACCCCTGCTGACAGTCAATTACATTCTGGAAGGCTCGTATATCAAAGCATCAGCACTAAGGAGATTCTGATACCCACCAATCAGATTCAGGCTGATTGCGATTGGAGGATACAGAAAGCAGTAAGAGGTCATTACACCGCTCAGGCTCCAGGAAGTTCTTTCCCAAGGACTCTATAAGGTGATCTCAGGATTGTGACTGCAGGGATTTACAAGGAAGTCAGATTTAAGTATATAGGGTGACCTTCTGACTTTAGCACATATTGCTTTCACTGGTCACCTGGAATTGCTGTTTAATAAATTATTCATTATGGTCAACCCATCAATGAAGTAGGACTCGTTCCCTTGCAGTGGTAGATGTTTTCCATGGACAAGCTAGGAACTCCTAACTGGATTCCTTCAGGAGATGAAACAAGTCAGCCAGCGGTTACACCTACCAATAGCTGCTGAAATATCGAATTTGAGTGGAAACGCTCTAGAGGGGCCACTGGCACCTAGATGGCTTCCGTAATGTTGATGCACAAGGCAGGGTACGGGTAGTCCGATCTGTGGGTGCCTATAGACACAAGGTATCAGTCTGAATATTTTTGTAATTCAAGTTAATCATTTGTTTGTCTAAGAAAGATCACTAATTTCCAGGCGCATTGGCCATCTGGATCCTGGAAGTCCTTCATGGCTGGGTTCACAGAAATTGTGTGCATCGCCATGCCTTAATTTGCATTGCATTAAGGATTTAATGCTGCTGACTTGAATGAATGGTAAAATGCAGGACATCGTGCCCAAAAAGCATGCACCACATTGTGTCGGTGTGAACAGTTCCTACCGTGATGGGTGCGTTTTGCTGTGTTTGACAGTAAATGGCAGCGCGTCTGATGTGGACAAGCCCTAACCCTTCTCTGTGACGGGGAGATTTTCCTCTAACTGCAATTTTCAAGTGGAAAGTGAAGGTTTATCATCCACAAAGTGTGATCTCAGCTCAGTAGAAGCTTGCCTTTGTGTTACTCCAGTTGGCGTCTGTCGTTCTGGTTCGAGGCTTCCATGTGTGACACATTTTGTGAAGAACTGCATGAAGAACAGAGCTAGGTAGACGGGGCCGGATTTCCCACAAGGCCAACCAAGGTCTGGCCTCGGGGCAGCAGGGAGTAGAGGGGCAGCAGGGGTGTGGAATTCCTATCTCCCGATTCCCGGGACATGCAGTTCCGGGCGCCGGGTGGGTAGTTATTCTCTACATTTAGCCCTGCTTTGGGGAAGCAGAGCTAATTGTACAGCGGGGAAGCCGCCGCTTGTTTTGTACAAGTGATCTCGGCGATGTAGCCGAGATTACTTGTATGCAGCCTGCAGGTCTGGCATTCTCCTTTTGGGGGGGGTGCGCATTGAGGAACCTGGCCTTTGGGCAGCATAGAGTAAGTCTGGCCCTGTAGGTAGAAAGTACAGCAAAAAATACACCAATTGTTTTTTGATGGTCAGTATTGGCCTGTGGATAGAATGCTCTCTGAGTTCTAGATTCGTTTGTCCACCTTGACCTAGAATACAACGACGACGGA